>NW_006791020.1:121118-150604 GCF_000442215.2 Lipotes vexillifer | reverse complement strand
TTCCCTACATTAAGCTTCCAAATGGTTTCAAAATCATTATGTTAGTGCTCCAAACAAACTTGAGCTGACAATTTGGATCAAGCAAACTTGGTTTCGTGGGAAGAACAATGGCTTATGACTAAGTGGGCCTGGTTCATCTATTCATGATTCTCTACTCTAAGCCTTTTCTAGACCAGGTGATGGTGAAGTGAATCCTGTGGTGCTCCTTAGTAATGAGAATGCAGAGTGTTCATGATTATACAAAGTGGAACTTCATAAATCTCTTTTTAATAAAATGAGTCATTAATGAATTAATAAACAAATTCAGCATCTTTGAGCAATTTGCTTAAGTCACCTTTAGATCTTCTGTAATTATGTGGATAATGCTTAGTGTCCCTTTAATCTGATTGCATAATTCAACAGGTTTATGCTCAATTCTCAGCAGAAATTATTTTCAATTATTTTTTCCTTTTTTTATTGAAGAATGAATACTTTAAAATCAGAGAAAAATACAGATTCTGAAATAGATGGTAGGGCCAGAAACAGAAGCAGAGGGAGGAAATGTTTATTAATGTTACTCCAGTAGTATTTTATTTCCTGGAAGGTGAGGGAACCCTAGGAAACATGGGCCAGAGTTTAGTTATGGATTTTCATTATTTTTCTCTCTTAACTAAAGAGAAGAAATCTTGTCTTAATTTGCTTTTGCATTCAGGTGACTAGCACAATGTTTAGAATATAGTAGGTGCTCAGTAATTGTTTTCTGAATAAATGAAGGGGAAGCATTAACATAGCAGTGTCAGAAAGGTAGGCCAGGAAGTAGAGGGTCTAATGGAGAACACCTTGTCCGTGTTTCTGTTTCTTTTTTCAAGATACCCTTTCTACATGGGAGTGAGAAAGAGAAGGGAGTACATTTTTGACTACTGCCATTTTTTTTTCTCCATATCTCTACTAGGTCCTTGCCCAAATTCCTTCTGTTTGGAATTCAGAATGGTGACTGCATACTCACTCCACACATACCTTCTTACTTCCTGTCAAATTGATTGTCATGTTGGAGAGAATTTGAAGAAATAATTGCCCATGTTATTGTTAAAAACTGAATGCAGATTGCTTTATTTTTCAGAAATATTTGACTTCATTAGGAAAGAAATTCTGATTCCAAGGATCTTATGTCCAATAGAATTCAAGATAATGCTTACCAAAGGTACTACTCAATCAGTAATTTAAAAAATGTATACATACACATGTTTTTTCTGAGGTCCAAGTAAGTTTGAAAAGCGTGGGTTAAATACAGTTAAATAGACTGGACTTCCCAATTTTTAGTATAAAAATCCTATGTGAATCTCTACATTTCTCAAAGTTATTTTTCCATGGAATCCTTTTTTAAAATAAAGTATCATGAGAGATTAGAATTCTGTGCAAAATTCTTTGGAAAATTTGTAATAAACCACTTCCCAGAACACATTCACAGAATGAGGGATATAAGCCTCAATCCTGAACACAGGCTAAAATGGAATAATTTTCTGATTCATTTTTTCCATTTCAGAATTCACACAGCATTATTCATCTCAAGATACAAGAATGTTGAGCACTACTGTCCCTTCACCAAAACAAAAAAGAATATATTATAGGTGTGTGCAAGAAACTTTGCAATAAAATCACCTGCCCTGCATAATGACTGGTTTAGTTATTGGTAAAATTGGGGACAATAACTCTTTGAACTCTATGCTGTAACATTTCTAATAAGCCATATCACCAAGTTTTTCAGCTGCTTCAAAACCATTAATTAGTGAAGAAGTGTATCTGAACACAGTAATTTCCCAATAAAAACCACAGGTATCAGACCAAATGGATGCAAGCTGATCAAAATGTAATGTTATGTCTCCCATAATCATGGTGGATCATTTGATTCATATTGAAATTTGGACTTTAATTTTCTGCCACAGCCAAAAGGAAATTTCAGCCAAAGGTGGCAGAAACTCAAGAGGCTCTGCTCACCACAGGTGTTTAATCATCAGGGATGCTTTTGGGGAATAGCATTGACAGCTGTCCAGGCTGGATTCTGCAGATGGGGAAAAGCTAGTTGGGGAGAGTGGCAGGTTAGAAGAGCATCAAAATCTGGACAAGTTCCAAAGAAAATCTCATCTTTCATTTCACACCTTTGCTATTTTCTGTCAGTCTCTCCACAGAAAGCATTATTACTTTGCAGGGCTCAACAGGGGTTGATGGGTAACTTCAACATTTCCCCTCAGCCTCATGCCTGGTGGATGGACTTCCTCATTTAAAGCTGCACCACACTTTCCCCAGTTTAATGGGCATAAATATAGCTACTCAAAGAGGTGAAACACTTTCCTATCCATGAAGATATGACATCCAAGAGACGAAAGGAAAACCTGTTAATTGAGAATTACACTTCGGTTTAATTACACAGATGCTAAAATAATGTAACTGGAGTGACTTAAAAATATAATTACCTGCTCTGCAGTGCTTGAGAGCATGTTTTATCTTTTTGCCTTTAATATATATGATCAAGAAAGAGCCAACAAAAGAATAATTCCTGGGTAATTTGGGAAACTGGGACATGTTTGGGTTTGAAGGATGTTTCAGAAAAGTGTCTTGAAATAGGAATTATCAAAGGTATTTTATGAGTAACTATACATAAAATCCTTCTTCTTTACCTGTATGTTCTTCAAAGGCATCTGAGATTAAAATAAATAATAAATTTTAGGGTAGCTTGAAACTGTATCCAATTATCTCCTCCAACATAACAGCAAGTGAGGACTGCTGTATATTTGGAAAGACATCCTGTGTTTATGATCTGACTTGAGGAAGGTCTGAAAAGCACCCCTGATTGAGGAAATATTCTTTCCACCTCATCTTCTCCAACCTTAAGCCCCAACCTGTTGAATTTATTATTAATACAATGCTGGTTTATTATAAATTTTTCAAAAAAATTTACATAGAATGCTAATATTTATCTTAAACACTGCTAAAAATAAACCTGATTGCTATTTACTTTGTGTGTTTATATGCATTTTATTTTCCTTGTAGATTTTGCCTATTTCTGTAAGTAGTGTTTGCCATGGGTTATAGTAAACACGCTTGATTGATGCTAATATTATGTATTTATTATTAACATGGTGGACAGTATATACTATTGTTGGCATTCTAAGAAAGATTTTCAGGCAAAAATGGATAGTAATTTAACAAAAGGAGGGGCTGATAAAACCTACTTCCATAAAGCAATCTAGAGATGGTACTTCATAGACCTACTTCTAGACTTCTAGAAGTACAGAAACTTCTAGGTGCTGGAAAGAGAAGTGTGTAGTCATGAGAGTAAGAGGAAGGAAGCAGAAGATGGAATGTTTGGAGCTTCTCTAAGGCCAACATGAAGATGAAGACTGTGGGTTAAGTGATGCAGTCACAGAACATCTTGGTTAGCACCTTGACAAATAGGCTGTGGAGGAGGGCATATGGCAGAGGAGGAATGAAGCCTGGCCTAGATTCAAGATGAGGGAAGTGCTGGTTCCCCCTATTCCTACCTTGCTCCCCTCACACACACAGGAGGCCATAGAGCTGTAAAAGAGAGGAGGGATGAAATCTCAGGCCCTGGAGTCTGAATTCCTGGACCTTAACCCTGTCCCTATCTGACACCAGCTGTGGAACCTTGGAAAAGTGACCCACCTGTCTAATCCTCAGTTCCTTCCTTTGTAAGATAAAGATAATATTAGTATCCACTGATTGAGTTTTTGTGATAATTAAGTGAATTAATTCAAATAGCACATTGAGAAGAATGCCTAGCCTGTTGTGAATACTCAAAAAATTAGCTGTCATCAGTTCTCTGAAGCCTAGGCTAATTCTACTTTGTAAAACCATGTGTACATTTCAAACACCTTATGTGTAAATGGTCAGATGGAGGTCTGTAGCTCTCAGAACCTTCAAGAAGAAAGAAAATTCAGCAAAGTTGGAGGAATCTTGGATTTAAGATCCAGTGCCAAGTCAGTCTGTCTGCTACATCTTTGTTGTACTAGGAGAAGAAAAGCATCATAGCTAAGAAATGTAGCTAGAACTGCACCGGACAGTTCGCAGGTGGGGTAGTCACAGATGTGTGTACATTCACATCTCCATGGTACATGGCTGATTACTTCAGGGTGAAAGGCTACAGCATACATATGCAACTGCTAATGACTCTGGACCTGTCCCAGCAGACTGCCTAGACAGTTACATTTTTTTTTGGATGATGTGGTATGTTTTGAGTGAAGTGAGGAATGAAAAAGTGAGGTATTTTGTTAATTTCTAAACATCCTGAATATCAGTGCTTCTAGTCAGTATTCTCTAATTTTCTATTTGACAAAACTGTAGTAATAGCCAACATTTATAGAATACTTTATATGTATTATCACATTTATTGTAAAAGGAAAATCAGGGGGCTTCCCTGGTGGCGCAGTGGTTGAGAGTCCGCCTGCCGATGCAGGGGACACGGGTTCGTGTCCCGGTCCGGGAAGATCCCACATGCCACGGAGCGGCTGGGCCCATGAGCCATGACCACTGAGCCTGCGCTCCACAACGAGAGAGGCCACAATAGTGAGAGGCCCGTGTACCACAAAAAAAAAAAAAAGAAAAGAAAAAGAAAAATCAGGAACATTAATGACATTTTTCTAAAGGTGTATTTGTAAGCTCAGCTCACGTTAATAATGTTACTCTCACTATTTTGTCACTGTTTGATATAGGAAGTTCCTTGATAAACTTTTCTTATCAAGATTGGTTTGTGCCCTTCCGTTCTTGAGCCAAATGAGAACTCACTGTAAAGAAGGAAGTGCTATAGTTTAAAGAAATTTGAGGGTTAAGTGGAGCTGGGTTGAATTTTAGCTTCACAGTTTATTAGCTGTGTGACCTTGAACAAGTTAGGTTCTCCGAGTCTCAGTTTTCTTATCTCTAATATGGAAATATTAATATCTGTCTTTGGGTGTTTGTAAGAGTTAGAACTAATATACGTAAAGTGCCTGAAATATAGTCAGGCACTAGAAAAAAATAGTCACTTGGTAGGTTTAATTTTGATCCCTTACGATGGTAGCAGTCACTCCAGGCACTTAAGACTCCTGTTGATCCCCACAAATGTTGTTCCTGCATGCTCCCAAATTCTCTAGCAGTGAATGCAGAGTTGTAAGCAAATAAAAGAACCAAATGTATCAGTGTTGATTCTGATTTCAAAATCTATTTCAGACCTGTTTGCTTCCTCCTACCCCACTATCCCATCCAAGGTCAGGTCTCCAGCACCTCCCATCTCAGCTCTTCCAGTAGCCTACTAACCAGTTTCCTACTTACACTTCAGTCCTCTCCAACACGTTCCCCACCAGTTGTTTAGGGCTCTCCTTTTAAGTTTTAATCAAATTATACCATCCCCTTGCTGAAGACCTGTCCAGAGCTACCTGATACACTTAGAGATCTGAATTTTAGTGGGAGTTACTTTCCTGCCCTAAATATCAGTTTTTTCATCAGTTAAATAACTGAATTGGTCCAGGTAATTTCTAAGACCTTTCAGTTCCAAGATTCTATAATTCTACTTGGATTTTTTCAAGTATCAGAGTCATCCTACTAGAACTAAAATTATCAGATTTTTATTAGTAAGTGTATTAAAGCTAAATGCTGCAACAAACACCTTCATTTCTCAGAGGCTTAAACAGTGCTGTGATGTTAAATATTTAACAACTGACTATACAAACAAAAAGGAGAAAAAAAGCCTTGATTTGTAGAATTTGGTATTTTCATAGGATAAATACTCCCACCATGGCTGACGTGAAGATTTAAGTTTACAATGTCATATTACATATGGAATTCGGAAGAGATGCTAGCTATTGACAGAGCCATATGAGCCGTCTCCAGCACAACATAGAGCTTAACTTGGTAAATTTTATTTCTCACTTATGTGTCAGCTCAATGTGATCAGTGGGTGAAGGGAGGGGCTCTGCTGCTCACAGTCATCCAAGGCTCCTAATGTCAGAGGCTTTGCTCTGTTCACTGTGTTGCTTCATAGATCAGGTAGTGTGCCAACAACCTGCTGCAAGGCAAAGGACAGAGAGAACACAGATGCTCATGGCACCTTGGGGCTACCAAGCCTGGAAGTGGCAACCATACTTCCTCCTGTTTTCTTTGATTAGAAGTCAATCATATAACCACAGAACTGCAGGGGAGACTGGGAAATGTAGTCTAGCTGTGAGCCTAGCAGTAAAGAGAAATATAGCATTTTCCTTGACGGAGACTGGCCTCTGGTAACCAGTCTGTCCAGTTGTCTCACTTTTACCTACATTAAAACATACCTTTGCCTTAAGAGGTAGGGGTAATCTGTTCAAGACTAATGCTGGTTAACTGTGGTAGTGTTCTAGATCTACCATGAAAATGTACCACAAACTGAGTGGATTAAAATAAGAAAAATTTATTCTCTTGTAGTTCTGAGGGCTAGAATTCCAAAATCAGGTTATTGGAGGGTCTGTGCTCTCCCTGAAGATTCTAGGGAAGAATACTTGCTTGCCTTTGCCAGCTTCTCGTGGTTGTTGACAATCTTTGGCATTATGTAGCTTACAGATGCATCATTCCAACATCTGCCTCCATCTGTACATGGCCTTCTTCTGTGTCCAAATTTTCCTTTACTTATAAAGACACCAGTCATTGAATTAGGGTCCACCCTAACTCAATATGACCTTATTTTAACTCAATTACTTCTACAAAGACCTTGTTTCCAAAAAAGTTCACATTTACAGGTACTGATAGTTAAGACCTGAACATATCTTTTTTTGGGGGCACAATTCAACCCATAACACTGGCTTCCCCCAAAAAAGAGTTGGCCCCCAGCAAATCTCTGTAGCCTAATGCAATCAATATTGGTAAACTCCAAGGCTTAGAATCTAAAGAGAGGGACGATCATTTCCCCAAATGTGAATGTCAAGCCAGAAGAAAAGGGCTGGGGACCAGTTTCTGATGTGTCATTTTGTAATTGTTTCCTGACTCCTGATTATGGTGAGGAAGGTCTGGTATTTTCCAGTGTCTGATATATGGTCCTTCTAGATATCTGTGTATTGTCCTATAATGAAGGGGCCACAGGGGACCTGAACAGCTACAACTAACTTTGTCTCTGGCAGTTTTCACCAATCATGCTGTTTCAGGATGCAGTTGGGAAAACTGCTTGGCTACATGCCCTGGTGTGCATGACACCTCTTCTTAAAGGAGGCAACTCAAAATCACATACAGCCACCGTTACCAGAGCTGACTGCCCAATTATGCACATTGAGCATTGATATGGCTCTTCTTTGGCTATGCATGTAAAGAATAGCAATAGCTGTGCATCTCCCACATCAAATCAATACACAATGGTTGAGTAGGACAGGGTTATGTTAATTTAAACTCCCATTTGGAAAAGGGTGAAAGAGAAAACATATCATTGGTTCATAGTAAACTGAAATTCTGTAGGTCAAGCATTTTGATGTTGTCTGCCTTGGCAGTGGGGAAATTCTTGATGAGACTCTGGTTCTTTCCGCTGGGAGTATTTCCTTTGTTTGTTTATCTCCATGGCCCCTTGCACTACCCCGTGGGGGAAGGGCTTCTTCCTGTTTTTCACCCTTCCTGCAATATCTGAAGTAGGTGTATTAGTCAGAGTTCTCCAGAGAAGCAGAACCAATAGGATGTAAATGAGATTTATGATGAGGGATTGGTTTATGCAGTTATGGAGCTGAGAAATCCTACAATCTGCTGTCTGCAAGATGGAGATCCAGAAAAGCTGGTGGTGTATTTCAGTCTGAAGACCTAAGAATCAGGGAAACTGATGATGCAAACTCCAGTCTGAAAGGAGAAGATGAGACAAGTCCCAGTTCAAGGAATGAGGCAGAAAAAAAGGGCCAAATTACTCCTGCCTTAGGCTTTTTGTTCTGTTCAGGCCCTTAACAGATTGGATGATGCCCACTCTCATTGAGGGCAATCAATTTAACTGAATCTGAAAATCCAAATGCTAATCTCTTCCAGAAACACCCTCACAAACACACACAGAAATAATGTTTAACCAGATATCTGGACATTTCCTGATCCAGTCAAGTTGACACATAAAATTAACTATCACTGTAGGCACTGGGATGTATACTCTTCTCTGGGCTGTGGAGCTTTTAGAGCCCATTTAAAGGCTCTGAGGCTGAGGTCACAAGGATTGTTTTAAATCTTGAGTAATCAAGAGGTTATTTTAGTCCTGGTTTATGGCTTCTCTAGCAACACAATTCCCTTGAAAACTTAGTAGGCTGCTGATCTATTTGCTTAAAGTCGGTCTCATATGATTAACTGAGGCACCCAGGGTTCTTTCCTTTTTTTTTTTTTGTAACATTTTTATTGCAGTATAATTGCTTTACAATGGTGTGTTAGTTTCTGCTTTATAACAAAATGAATCAGCTATACATCCAAATCTGGTTATTTCTTTGCTTCCTCACAGTCAGTTTTCCCTCTTTCAACCTAATGGCAACTACCTTGAGGCTACTGGGTTATCTTTCATCTGATCTTTTCTACAGAGGTGGGAATTAGTGGGATTCTGTTGCTCAAAGGTTTATTTGATCTTTTTTTTTTCCTATTCCTTGGGGCCCAAGAAGCAGTGAATACTTGTAATTCAAGGTTCCATTACTACTGGATTTTCTCTATTCTCTTTTAGTTCTTTTAGTTTTCTCTTGAACTCATCACTTTATTACAATTTTTAATTAAATTCAGCAATAATTGCAAACACATACTAATACCTTACTGTCTTTCCAGCTGCTTCATCTAGAGCTCCAGGCTCGGTGGGTATGAAATCTTCCTCCCAGGTATTGCGTGTGTTGCAGTTACATAACACGAATCACCATATTCCAGCCCCTAACATCAGTTTCTCTGTTATCTGCCATGTGACTTCTAAGCCAATGTCATCATTTTGGTTTTTGTTATAATAACATTTCATTTCAAAGTATCAATTTCCATACTAGGATAACTAATGCTCCCTGTTGTAACAAAACTCCCTAATTCTCAGTGAATTAACATTGAGTTTGTTCCTTACTCATGGTTGGCAGGGGGAGGAGAGGTACAGTGTTCTGCTCTATGTGGTTAAGCAGGAACTCAAGATACTTCCATCCTTTATCACTGCCATCTTTAACACATGGCACCCAAGCTCACTGCTGAAGGTGGAGAGAAGACCCACCATCTCAGTTTGTAAGTAACCAGTTGGTTTTCCTTACATTTCTCTGGCTCCACTGAGACCCAAGGGAACTGGTAAATGCAGTTTAGCTATGTATCCAGGAAAAGAAAATGCATTTGGTGAGCTTCTAGAATGACCTCTGCTAGTGATCTAAGTGTTTATTTCACTTATGATAAGATGCTTTTGCTCTAGGTCATTTCTGAAGAGGGCAGCATTAGAAAAGACGTAGAATGAGAAGTGTGAACTGGATAAAAAGAAACTGAATCAGAACCACTCACAATTCAGTACAACCAGAATTTATTGAGCACTCACTACGTTCCTAGCCCTTGTCTGGGTAGCCTTGATTGTGAAAGCTTCTTCCAGTACAGCATCTTTAAATATCAGCTAGACACTAAACATTCATGACATCCCATGATTTTGCCACTTGGTGTTCTGTTGTTTTGTGTGTAGAAATAAATCTTACCAAGGTGTTAGATAGGATAATTTTTTAATCCCAAGGCAAACTTCTCCACAGATTCTGTATTCTCTAATTCACTAGGCTATTTTTAAACCTAAAATGCAAAAGAAAAGACAGATATTATTTCTTAGTTAAATCCTTTTTAGGCTCAATTACATCTATTTCTTGCCCTGAAAACATAGCCAAGTAATGCCCAGGTACTAGGGCATTATGGTAACCAGATACTCAGGGATTGCAGCTGAGCTGAATAATGCATGAGCTCAAAGTCATCCCACACCCTCCCTGCTTTTGTTGACTGAAGTGCTTTGTTTTTCAAAACCTCCTTTGGGAGGCTTCACAAATAACAGCTTTTTAGCTCATAGATTCCAAAGATGATAGACAGAGACCTTTTCCTGCAGGTATAAAATATCTTACCTTCTAATGGTGGAAATCTGATTATTGGCATGCTCCCTGCAAATGACCCTGTCCAAAATCAAACAAAAATCAGAGACATTCAAAACCAAATGCCTAAAGACTGAGAGTTTAGCAAAATTCAAATTACTGCTGACCTCCACCAGCAGAATACATAAAGCGGTATACTTATTAAGAGGCACATTTGAGCCATTTGGGGTTGAGAACTTTGCTTTGCTGATTTTGAAAGAAAGAAAGAAAAAAACACAGGCAGCTGCCCTAGTTTCTAGTTGGACACGAGAGTATTTGCTCAGCACAGAGCCAGTTGGAGCTAATGGTTCTGAGTGCCTCTAATGGGCCCCCGGGTTGGGCAGAGCCAATTTTGGCATGAACAGAGAGGTACGGCAGTCTGAGAGTGAGAAAATCTCCCCAGATGGGATTTACATCACCTACTGTCTCTCTCTGCCCTCTGTCCTCGGGACCTTTCAGATCCTCCCCATAGAGCATGTGTGCAGGCTTCCAAAGCTCAAGAGCTTGGATCAATACCTAAAAGTTTGGAGTTTCATGAAATCTTCCAAATTAGAATGAAAACACCTCCCTGGGTACTCTGCAGTGCTGGTAAATAGAAATGAAACATCTGAGTGAAGGCGAAGCATTCCGCAGAACTTTATCTTATTTCCACTCAGTTGTAATCCAAAATTAACTCTTGCTCCAGACACCCAGCCTATTAGCACCGGGAATGATTCCTCAGCTTCAACAAGAAGGGCAGCGTCTGGGGGCCTGGGTGAGTGATAAGGGGATCCCCCACTTAGAATTCCACCCTGGTAACCAACAAGAGACACACACTACCATTTAATTATAATCTGGAGCAGATGTGATAACAAGGTTGTTGTCTCTGGCTCTGTTCTTGACATCATCACAAGGGTTTCCAGTTGTTTCTCTTTCTCATTTTGTGTTTCCTTATTAATCTCAGCTCCTCCAGCTGCCTCCTGCTCTCCTTCCTGAAGTGTCTGACCAGGCTTTGTGCAAGGCAAAAAAAGGAGTGGCTGCATGGGGCTGGGTCTCTGCTTAGTTTGGTTCCAGCCGTCTGTGCTTTCCTGCAGGCCACCTCATGCCCCATGACTTCATCTTCATCAAATGAAAAAAATCCATCATTTGAAAGAAATTTCAAACTCAAATGATTCCTTTGTGGCATCCATGGAAGGACATTTTCTTTGAATTTCGTGACTGTTATTTGGAATCTGCTCCTTGTTATGTTCCTGACTGTCTCAAAGCTCCCTCCTTGCTCTTTTGTCTTTCTTACTCCAAACTTGAATACAGATATAATCATATATTTTTTCTCAAAGATCAGGCTTACTAGACCCAACATTAGGGAGGAATTCATGGATTCATTTGTTTGGCATAGGCTGGCATTCTAGATCTCTTTCTGTGAGAGTGAAACCCGAGGCTGAGGGTGATTTTGGTAAAGTTTTGTAGAAATAGTTCACCAAATTTATTGTGCTTGAGATTTTGAACACAACTGGGCATATGTATATTTTCCAGTTTTTGGTTTCCTAGCCCTTATGGGACAAAGAGTTGGTGAGGTACTGTAGCAAACACAAAATAAGAGTGTATATGTAAACTTTTTGATTGGAGAAAATCTTATCTTGCTTGTGTTACTCTTAGCACCTGAGTAATGTAGGATGATAGCCAATCCTACAGTGCATAACAATAAACTCTCACATTTTTTTTGAGCAGTTAGTATATGCCCAGTATAGTACTGTGCTAAGCTTTTAATATGCTGAATCTCATGACAGCTCATTAAAGCAGGGGCTATATCATTCCCAGTTTACAGATATGAAAACTAAGGCACTGGGAAGTTGATACTTGCCAAAGTCATAGACATAGTATTATTAGAGGCTGGCTGGGAACCCAGACAGTGACATTCCAAGGCCTGATATCTTAGTCACTATACATTTTTCTTTTTTGAAAAAACAGAATAGCTGTCAGTATGACATTTGTGATCTAAACATGGAACAAATGTTTAAACACAATAGCTGAGAAGCTTGTATGTGGTGTAGGTGATTAGAACTATAAAGATCCAGACACACAAAAAGATATGGTTTCCAGTCTCTTAGAGGAGGAGGCCTGGTGGGAGAGAAAGTACTTCAGGTGAGGTAACACCTGATGCAAGCACAGGGAAAGCCATTTGATTATAGAGGATGGGAAAGGAACCCCATTCTCATGGCTAACCCATGGCTCTGCCCAGGGAGTCACAGTCTCCTGGACCTTTCTGAAGATGTGTTAAAGCATTGGAGAGAGTCACAGATTTGATGACTAGATTATTATTTAGAGGCTTTATTATTGCTGCCCATTTTGTAGACCAATATGTTGACTTGTGCTGTATAAGCAGCTAAATTCTGAAGGTAGAGATATCTCTCATACTCAGGGGGTGAGCCAAGGAGAGGAGCAAGAGGTCCTTGGCATTCATGGGGGAGATTTTCTTCTTCAAATCTTCTGCTTGGGACATCCCTGGTGGCACAGTGGTTAAGACTCTGCCTGCCAATGCATGGGACACGGGTTTGAGACCTGGTCCAGGAAGATCCCACATGCCACGGAGCAACTAAGCCCGCAAGCCACAACTACTGAAGCCTGTGCACCTATAGCCCGTGCTCCACAGCAGAGAAGCCACCTGAATAAGATGCCTGCGCACCGCAATGAAGAGTAACCCAAGCCTGCGTGCAGCAACAAAGGCCCAGCACAGCCCCCCGCAAAAAAAAACTCCTCTGCTTGTTTTGTAAGCTGGGGCTGCAGTTGTACCCAGCAGGCACCCTGAGCTGCAACATTGCTGATCTGATTCCAGCTGTCTTCCTGATCCATCCTAACTAGATCAATACAGAATACTCATATCAGAGGCCATTTCTTAAAGCTTCAAGTTTAGGTCAAATAAAAAGAAACATTATTATATATAAAAATGGAGAAGTTACAGATTTTTTAGAACAATTGCATCATTGCAGTGTTGAAAAATATAAAAAAATCAGCAGTGAAATAATATATTTATACATAAACCCTTTGATAGTTAATAGCAACCCTTTCTAGGGAATGATATTCAAAGAAGCAATTAATTTGCTGATTGTAGTTCAAGGTCAGGTGTAATGGTATTCTTGAGTTTGGGCCCCAGGTACCCAAGTTTCAGTGATTACATATCTACAAAGCTGTATGGTTACATGATGATCCACAGAGAAATGCTGGAGAGAGCCAGAAACAAAACCACTTAACCCATTTCAAGTTTACTATTGTTCTGGTGATGTGGCTCTTTGTAATTTACGAAACTGTCTATGGGGTTCAGGAGCTCTGGAGACCTCTTGTCTAATAAAATAACCATGTTGTTTTTCCTGAGTGAAGTGACTGACATATATCAAGAAGTGCAATTTGTTTGATATCCTTTTGTATGGAAAAGGAAAGGTTGTGACATTTGTAGCTGACTAAAAAGGAGAAAGTTAAGGTATACAGGTGTGTTGAGAGAGACCTTGCGGTTGAAAGTACATAAAGGTCTTTAGTATTTAAGGTCTTGGCGGCACAGGACATTATACTAAGAATACTAAAGTTTCAAGTTGGAACTGTCAATTTAAAGACTTAAATGTAGCCCATTCCATATTCCTTCGGGTTTTAAAGATACCAAAATAGGTCTTTCTTTATAATCGTAGGTTAAGCTACCCCTTACCTGAAGAGGCAGGTCACTCTGCTTTTCCTAAATGTGATAAAAGCTATAACTCTGATTATGAGAGAAGGTGTTTTGATGACACTTCATCCCCAGTGAGTAAGTAGTCCATTTCCCAAAAGAAGGGTTTTGTAATACCTGTTGGGCCATTTGGTCCAAAGGCTGTGTTCCTGAATGAGCAATTTGATTCACCACACAGCTATCCCAGAAAGTAAAAGTCCCTTTAGTCTCTTGTTTAATTTATAAAATTATGATTTTCACTGACCAAAAATAAACCTGTACTACATGAATTAAGAATGAAGATATTGAACTATCTATGATCCTAGGCAATAGCTTGGCCTGGATCATTTGATACAGGGCATATAACTGTAAGTATGTCTCTCTATGCTTCTGGTGTGTGTGTAAATGTGTACACACATGCATATGCATGTATATGTGATTACATGAATGGGACAGTGAGATCAGAAGGCTGAGGATTCAAGGGGTGCTGGTAGCATTGGGGCTGTCAAATGGCATATGGGATTCTAATTAGGAAAGTTGAGATTTTCTGACTAAAAACTGGGAGTTTCTTGTAGGCAGGACATAAATGTGCAAATGAATGTATATTGATTGAACCATGGGCTTTTATAACAGCTTATTGATGGCAAGTGTGTCATAAGTTCAATACACGTGCCTTTTCATGGCAGGGTATAGGATAGCTTTCTTCTTCGAAAGGTATTTTTTTCTCTGGCTACATCTTCCCTCAACTGTGCTGGGAGTTTGGTTAATGCACAATTCAGAGTAAAGAGATCTGGTTCTTTACAGCTCTTTCTTTTCCAGTAGAAATCACTTAGCCAACTCCCCCCTCAGGGTCTCTGCTAATAGCAAGGTTGAGTCAACGGTTATGGAAGGAGACTGGCTGCATTCTTCTGGGGGCTCCCTAAGAATGAGGACCCCAACATTGGGCAGAGTACTGGTCAGTAACTTATGTCAAGCTCAGACAACTTTGCAGTAATTCTTCCAACTGTCTGACTCCATAGCAGCCTTTGGAAGGGTATTTTTTGTCTATGAGAGTTGCAGCTTTCAATCTTAGATTGGATTTCTCCCTGTCCTCCCAGAAAATGTTTTAGTGATGTACTGGCTTTAGCATATGATTGGTAAGGCCTTGAAATAATTTCCCAGCTAAAAGAGAGACATGGTGGTATAGGATGTAGGGTGGAAAGGGCATACAAATTCCCTAGTAAATCTAATATCCTGCTAACACTATTTTTAAGAAAGGAGGGACTTGTTCTTCATTTCTGTATCCATTCCAAGTTCCTTAACTCTCTTTCTCTCTTCTCATTCTACTGTCATATCTCTGTAGCATGATCTAATCAGATCAACTGCCACTGTTCTGAAATTTGTGATGGCTGGTTTCTGCCAGATAATTGATTTTTACATCTGAGGTGTTGCCTGGTACCAGTCAGTGGACTGGTCTTCATGGACCCTAAGTGTCCTCTGTTCTCACTGGTGCTAACTTGCTGTGGCCTTGGACACATACTTTTCCTGCCAGGGCTCTGGTTTTCTTTACAATAAGAAAAATGCTGGTTTTGTCTTTAAGCTACCTAGTAGGTAGAAGGGAAGTGGAGAAATCAAACTTGGAGAATGAGGAATAGATTGGAAGACTTGGAGTGAGAAAAAACTATTATATTCAATGATCAGTGAGGCAATGATCAGTGAGTAGAAATTTGAAGGGAAAGGCAAAAGGAAAGGCAGAATAGGAAAGGTTAGGGAACTGCAGAAGTAGAAAGAAGAGAGAAGATGCATTGAGACAAAGGAGAAAGAATACAAGTTGGCAGAAAGGAGGATGGGTGGGGGAGGTACAGAGAGGGCTGAAAAGCAAAAGTTTCTTCAGGAGGAATTTTTGAAGCTTCCTGGGACCCCGGGACAATGTGACATCCTGGCCTATGTGCCACATACAGACAACACAACACCACTTCTTCTGGTTCCTGCATTCTGTAGGGCACCATGAGGGTGAATGTTGCAAGGCCAATTCTGTCTTTTAAAGATGTCTTCCCAGGACCTCCCACAATTTCTTATATTCTCAACAGGGGTATTAGATAAAGCAGGGTCTCCTGAAGATTCCATAAAAATCCACATTATTTATCTGAGAATCCACAAACTTTTCCTGTTAACAATTAGCTTGGCACAGAAAGGGTGGAGGGTCAAGTGGTGATGTGCCTGGCCTCTACAGAGCTACAGTCAGGGGAAAGCAAACCTAGACACGTGACAAAGGTGGTAGAGGGGTGTGTGTGCTGTGCAAGTGGGTGTGCACACGCTCCCATAAATTTGCTTTTAATTAAGTGGCTTAAAAACTAAAAAGAGAGAGCATTGTGGACTTGAGAAATCAGAGACGTCTTCAGGGAGGAGGTAGAATATGAGAAAAACAAGCACAATTTGAACAACTGGAGAGGTAGGCATGAGGTGGAGCATTCCTCCTGGTGAGAAAGATGAGGATGTGTCCAAAGGCATGGAAGGTCATGGCATGTATAGGTGACAATTAAGAAATCCTTCTTATGTCAAAATAGAGTAAAGAGGTTCAGATGAGGAAAGGCCTTAAATATCAGGATAAAAGTTGTCATCCTAAGCACACAAGATAAAAGCAACCTGAGATTTGACACTGGATTCAAAGCTATAGAGCCTGTATTTTCTTTCTTTGGACAGTTTGCTTTGCATTTTATAGTTTTTAATTAATATCTGCTTATGTGTAGAAAAAGTCTATTTTGGGGATGCATAAATTACCATTTTGTGTTCAATTATATCAATTTTGAGACCTGTAGGTGACGGCTACTCAGACTCCAAATTGTGGTTTTTTTAGACTTAGTGAATTATATTGAACTAATGAGGACTGTATTTTGTTGCAACATTTTTCTCACAGAACAAAATATCCAGAGGTCAGCATTTACAGTCATTGGGTCAGTGGTTTCATGATGTCAGGGCTGAATTCTCTGTGATTCTCTTAGCTTTTCCCTTACTGGTTCAAGATGGCTGTATCTATTATATCCACAATCGAGATAAGAAGGAAAGAGAAAGTAGAAGGCCAGAAATGGGTCACACAACCTCCTTTAGTCTAAGAGAAAGCTGGGAAAAGTGGTTCTTGGATTTGCAGACAATTCAGTGAGGTGCAGAAGTGGAAGAGATGGATAGGAATAGTTTTTCATTGCCGTAAATACCTAACATGATCATCTGGGTATTTATCTAGTGATTGAAAGTTTTGTTGTATCTTTTAAATATGAAAACACCTGTACAAACAAAGCTTATGGTGACTCTCAAGTGTCCACTTATTACTATTATGTAGAAACTAAGTGTATTTTTCAACTTTCATCCAAGTTTTATCATTTCTAATAGCTTTATAAACATTATTCACATTTCTTCCAGTGTATCCATTTACTGGTGAACAATTCCAATGCCAAATATAAGATTTCTTCCAAAATGCTAACCAGTTTTCCAGCATGTTGTTTTTCTAGCAATTTTCTGCTCTAAGTCATGATCATCTTTCTAGCTGTCAACATTTATTGTGGAATTAATATGTGAAATCTTTATATTTGTTATTTTCATTTTCATGATACTTCAAAGTAGTTATTGTTATTCTTGTTTTACAAATAAAGAAACTGAGGCTCAGATAAAAGTAAAGTGACTTGCTCAAAGACATATGGCTGGAAGGTGGCAGAATGAATTTAAAGTTAATTCTGTCCATTCTAAAGCCTGTATTTTTGATTTGTTTGTTGTGTTTTTTATTTGTTTTCAGAAGGCTGTACTGACCTTGGTACCACTTGAGGGAGTTTGTACTTATCTACTTCCCAGATCTCATCAGGGTTAAAATTATGATGATGAATTCAGGTATAATTCTTTTTACTCTAACATGGCCTTGAGAAATGATTATCTGGGATCAGTATATAATGAGCCAACTCCAAGGATTGTGAAAATCAGAGCAGTAATAGGTGTCTTGCTTCAATCATTAGGCAGAAGATAACGATTAGGTTTTTAATAACTTAAATCTCTCCCTGTCCTCGGTTCATATCTGCTTCATTTTGAAGGTACAGTTTTTGTTCTTGATGGAAGACTCCATGTCAGCTTTTGATTTGAGTCTTGCTTGAAAGGGACTGGTCAAATGTATTTCTATAGGTGAACTTCCATGAAGTGTTTGGAACAGCGATTCTCAACACACAAATTAGAATCACCTTGGAAGCCTGAAAAAATATGACAGTCTGTGTCAACCTCCAGAGATTCCGATTTAATTGGTATGGAGTGGAGCCCAATATTTTTTTTTCCCATGTTTTGTTTTGTTTTTGAGCTTCCCAGGTGATTCTAATGCTCAGCTTGAGTAGAAAACCATTGGCCTAAATGATTAATAGAGGTACTAATGGAGGAAAGGGAAGAGAGAGCCCCAGAGGGAGTGTTCCTCAAACCTTTGGTCTATGGACCATTTTATGGGGGTGTTGAAAGAAATGGGTCTCTTCAGAATTAATAGAGATAATTGCCTCACTTTTGATGAGACACCAGTGAGTGAAAGGACAAGTAAATTACTAACAAGAGAGAAGTTATGTTAGAGAATAACTTCATTGTGTATTTCCATGATGCTTTAGTAGTTTTTTAAGTACCACCATCCAAATTTACAAATAAAAAAAACTAAGACACTTTGGGGATAAATACATTAAAGAGAATATGGTTTTAGTTAGTGACAAAACTTGAATTAGAGCTCTGATCTGCTAAGATTTAGTCCAGATTCTCTCTTATCCTGGAGGCCTCTCCAGTGGGGTGATCTCCCAATATGAACATCTCTGGGAGATCTCACTGAATGCAACGATTTGTATTCTGGGTGGAAGAATAAGTAATCTGGTTTGGTCCCTGGATTTCATTTCACAGAAGCTCCGTTCTGAACAATTTTATCACAGTGAGAGAAAACTGTTGTGTGCTTTACACCACACTGTGTGCCATGGCTAGTTCCAATTCCCTGGGCCAAATGTATTTCCTTTCCGTCTGGTGGCAGAATCCCCTGTATTTCTCAAAGCCCATTTCTTACACTTTTTTTTTTTCTGTTTTAAAGTTTGATCTATCTCAAATTTATACATTATTTCACAGACATCAGTGGCTTTTTTTCCAGGTTAAATTATTTAATGGTGTTGTTTCATTGAAGGCTTCAGATTAGCCACTGACACTTATTGGCAGAAGGAAACACGTTTTTCCATTGGGATAAAACATATTTTTTATTAGAGAAAAGAGCAACTAAATTGAGTTTCTGTCTTTTAAATGTTAGCTGTGGCAAATGAAGACATCTGGGGCTTTAAATGACAATTTACCTTTGTATCAAAATTAAGCATCAGTCATCCAACCTGTACTTTCTCTCTCTCCCTGTTTCTTCCCTCTTGCTATTTTTTCTTTACCACTTCTTTTCTCTTCTCTTTCCTTCATTCCCCATCCCCTTCCTCTTGCTCTTGATCTCTCACTCTCCCCCTTTCTTCCCCTCCTCCCAGCTCGCTCCCTCTTCCTCTCCACCCAGCTCCCCAGTCTCCTTCACCTTTCCTCTCTTTGCCCTTGCTTTCCCTCCTTTGCATTTTCTAACTTGCTCTATTTTGATTGGCTGATCTTCTCATCTTCTAGTCTTTATTCCTCTGGGTTTGGAGATTTTAATTCCAATGCCCCTCATCTCATGCAGTGACTAAGTCAGGGATCTGAAAGGAAAAAAAAAAGGGGGAGGTTGATTCCATTTCTCTCTTTTTTTTTTCCTGCCAAGCATTTTTCTTGGGAATTTTACAGAAACAAATGGAAAGAAGATAAATTTTGCTTTTTTTACTATCAGGTGGAGAAATGGGGGTGAGGAGATCAGCAGCTGTCTGGGTACTCCTTCTCCAGGGTAGAAGCATGTAACTGCAATTAGGTATCTATTTTCCTATCCCTTCTGGACACCCCCTCTACCAGATCTATCTGCCCAGAATTCCATGCACTGCATTGGTATAACACACCTTTATGTGTTTGACAAAATAACTCCATAGCCACAATCTCACATTTATCATCACAATCACTTCTCTATGCAGCAAATGCCCATTTTCCAGATGAGGTCAGTGGCTTAAACACTGGTAGAAAGAATCTACAGATGTTTGAGAAGAGAGCAGAGCCTGAAAACTGGGATGAAAACTAGCAGTCTGGAATAGTGTCCTTCTGGATGCCAAATTCAAATGGGGCCAGACTAGCTGAGGGAGAGCAAAGCTGCCCAACCAGGGGGGCAAGCAGGAGTAGAAAGGAGAGGTCATGAGAAATTTTCTGAAATTAATATCACAATGCTGGAGGCTCCTAGAGCCTCCTGGGTGTGTCTGAAGGCGGAAGAAGGCAGATTGGCAAAGGACAACCAGACAAGACCACCTCCTATTTTGAGATAAAGTGTGTCCTGAACAAAGGTGCTTGGCAAGGGGCTAAGTGAGGCTGAACTCCGGCCACTCTCAGCTCTCCGAGGTGGGCTACAGCCATGGAGGGGGAGGGGCCTCATCCTGGCAGAAAGGTCCAATAGGCTCACTTAATCGGGTACTGCACCTTGAACTCAGGTAACTGGCTTGACAAACTAAGGTCTTCTAATAAGTTAGAGCTGGACTCACGACTAAGAACCGGGATCCTTGATTCTTAGATGACTTCAGGTGTTTCTTCCACCTGCTGCTATTCACTACATACCCCTGTGCATTGTAATTACAAAAAGGATGAAATGCAGAAAAGCCTAAGTGGTAACCTTTTCTTTTCAAAATGGTTTAGGGGACAACCTCACAAATTTCTTTTAGAGAAGAATGTAACAATCTTGTGGAGAGCAGGCATTTTCTATGCCTGGTTTAACTAAACACTTTTCAGCCACACTGGGCTAAAGACAGCACTTTACTGCTATGCTTCAGGCTTTTAGTCTTAATGGTGCCGCCATCTCTGCTTTGCTGGGATTCCTCAAAACTTGCTTAGCCATGGGTGTAGTAATTGTACTCAATTATTCATTCCCAATAAATGAGCCAAGTAACTGGGAGTGCATGGCATAGAAGTGGGGGATCATCACCTTGGAACTGACAGGGAAGAAAATAACATAAAAGACTTCTTGAATATAAGGAAAAATAAGAGATTTCAGGGAAGGATGTGTGGTTCTTGTTTTGGATGCCTCATTCTATCTAAACTGAAAACAAAGAGGAGACTAGAGATTATGGAGATGGAAAGAAGGAGAACAGGAGAGAGATGAACTGAGAGCAGTCTACATAGCATGTGTTTAGCACTATGAATTGAGATCAGATTAACAGCTGAAAAATAAAGTCATTACAGGGCTTCCCTGGTGGCGCAGTGGTTGAGAGTCCGCCTGCTCGATGCAGGGGACACGGGTTCGTGCCCCGGTCCGGGAGGATCCCACATGCCGCGGAGCGGCTGGGCCCGTGAGCCATGGCCGCTGAGCCTGTGCATCCAGAGCCTGTGCTCCGCCACGGGAGAGGCCACAACAGTGAGAGGCCCGCGTACCACAAAATAAATAAATAAATTAAAAAAATATAATCATTACAAGCATTGAGTTGGATTTTGGAATTAGGAGATATGAAACCTACTAGACATCAGGTTTCTCATCTGTAATATAATATGTAATGTGTAATATGTGTGGAGCTACAGTGGTGTGGAGGGAATAATACCTACTCTGGCTGCCTTGCCAATCATTGTGAGATACAATAAAGAAAACACATTCAAAGCACATAGGAAATTAAAGTAAACTACTGTGCAAATGAAGCCATTTTTTATAATTTTATAAATTCCTCTTTTGTTCCTGGTCCCTTTTCTCAGCCATTTCCCCTTATGTCCTCTCTCCTGCTTACAATGTTTTCCCTCTTTATCTAAATATTGCAGCTGATTGATTTGAGGAGTGAATGTTTGACAGGTAGATAGCAGAGCTCTTATATATGGTATGCTCATCAGGATGGGACCACTTGGACCAGCTTCTTTTTTTTTTTTTTTTTTTTTTTTTTTTTTGTGGTACGCGGGCCTCTCACTGCTGTGGCCTCTCCTGTTGTGGAGCACAGGCTCCGGACACGCAGGCCCAGTGGCCATGGCTCACGGGCCCAGCCACTCCGCGGCATGTGGGATCTTCCCGGACCGGGGCACGAACCCGTGTCCCCTGTATTGAGCAGGCGGACTCTCAACCACTGCGCCACCAGGGAAGCCCCTGGACCAGCTTCTTTTAAGTGAGGGACCATAGAGGAAATTCATTCATTCATTAATATATAAACATTCATTCATCAAACATTTACAGAGGTTCACTGTATCACAGGCACTGCACTAGACACTGAGGATATGGCAATGAATAATACATCGTCATCCTCTTGAGGATGTCAGAGTCTATTAATTTCTTGGAGGTCTTCCTAGAAAAATTTTTTCATATATTCTCTAAGAGAAGTCTAGATATTTCCCAGGCTATGTAGGCAACTTCTAAGCAGAGTATGTACATTGCTTTGGAAGGATAGACTTTCCTCGTCATATGTAAAAGTGATTCCATATGTTGGGACTGACTTTTTTTTTTCTTCTTTTTTTGCGGTATGCGGGCCTCTCACTGTGTGGCCTCTCCTGTTGCGGAGTGCAGGCTCAGTGGCAATGGCTCATGGGCCCAGCCGCTCCGCTGCATGTGGGATCTTCCCTGACTGGGGCACGAACCCGTGTCCCCTGCATCGAGCAGGCGGACTCTCAACCACTGCGCCACCAGGGAAGCCCCGGGACTGCCTTTTGTATTTGTTGCCTTTGCCTTCCTTCCTCTCCCAGGAAACAGAATATTGAAGATTCATGCATCTAGGGAGTGAACCTATGATTTTCCTTATTCTCTTTGGAAGTCAAACAGCAGTGTGTTGGGACAAACTCGAGACATAAAACTGTTGCCAGATAGCTAACCAGGTTATGAAGTACTTAATTACAAGGGCAAGGCATGAACACAAGGTTGGGATAAGTGTAAAGTTGGCCAGGAAGGGGTTTGGGTGAATGGAGTGAAGAAGGAAAAACCATACAATAGCCAGTGAGGTAGTGAGTTTAGGAAGGGAAGGAGAGGAGCATATGTCAGCATATGTCAGGATATGGATGAGTCTGCCGAGTCTGGGGTAACTGTTAACAGTTACTACGCATGGAGTTTAGTAAATACTTCCTGAACTAAGTCACACCATTTAGAAGAACTCAGAATGCAATTCCAATATTCTGTATCAAAAGGAAGAGATCATTTTTATTTACTCAATCAGAGTTTCTACCCCAAACTTTACCTCTTCTATGAATAATAATCAATAACAATTAAATCAACAAATATTTACTGGGAATCTCTCTGCATAAGAGCCTTGGGGGTTCAAAAATTCTAAGAACCTTGAGATATTCGAAGACGAATCAAAGTTTTGGGGCAGATACTGCCTTCAGGGAATTTACAGAATGGCAGAGCAAATATGACATATGCAAGGATGACACTGTAGAATGTGAGAAGCCATGAGAGAGGTATGTATAATATTCTATGGGGCTTCAAAGAAGGCAAGATTACTTCAAGTTGAGAGTTTCAGGGAGAATTAGGGCAGGGTGCAAGAAGGAAGTAACTTTTGTCCAGGGAAGGTATGAGATGATGAGACAATGAAAGTTTCATGTGAAGGAAACAAATTAAACCAAGAAATTGTAGGAAGTGTTGCACATAAATAAGAAACAGTGAGTTCTGTGAGGGCAATAGTGGAAAATTAAAGTTGGCAAGGTTAGTTTGGGCTCAGAAGGTTTGGAATGACTTAAAAGCTAAAACGCTCATACTTTGTTCTACAACCAACAGGGAGATAGTGAAAATTTTTGTGTGTGTATGGAAATGTTATAATCAGAACTGCATGTCAGGAATATTAATCCAGCTATCAATCAACAAATATTTGTTGGGTGTCTACTCATTTGCAAGGTACTATACTAAATGCTGATGACCATACAAAAGGAATATAACACATAATCCCTGATCTAAAGTGTTTTTTTTTTTTTTTACCTTCTGGGTAAGGAAATACATGCCATATTCAAAGAAGGGTAATTAATTATTGAGTTGTTTTAAAATCAATACTGGATAAATAGTGACACATGTAAACACTCTTTTGGTTTCCATTGAGTGTAATCTGGAATCTTTCATGTTGAAATTGTTAGTTACAAGGTTGTCTGTTTGTTCTCAGCTTGTAATGTTAGTTGGTTCTAAATCGCTGCTTGTAGAAGGGAAATTACATAGCAAATTTGAATGCTGCAAACCCACTACCCTGAGAGGATTTATAAAGAAAATCTTCCTAAGTCCTTTTCTCCCCACAACTGTGAAGTGCATTTAGCTGAATGGCGATTCTTTGTTTGTCTGAATGATTAATTGTATCTTGCACTGTCCTAGAACCTGATATTTAATTATCCTAAAAAGCTTTATGAATATAGATTATGTGTCTTCTGGATCATGTGAGTGTGCCAGGGATGTTTATCGAGTGATCTTTTCTCTAATCAATGTAAATTTTGCCAGAGACAGGCAGTGGCAGTGACTTCTTCGTTGTCTGACTTTGAACTATACCTACATCAGGAGGGAAGGATACACCACCTTAGGGCACCTTTTTTTTATCTCAGACTCAAACTGGAATTTGATGCTCATACCAGTCTCAGCTATTAATTTTGGTTTAGTTCCTTGTCAGGCATACACATGTGTGCGTGTGTGTGTGCGTGATGTGCACGCACAGATCATTGACAGTATAGACAGCACAAAATGAGTTTGTTTTGTTTGTGATTTGTATTTTGCTTTTTTTTTTTTTTATTGTTTGAAGGGGGAATCACAGAGAAATTGCTTGCTGTTTGCTGGTGGAAATCTTGAAGAGGATCTTCCTCCTGTTAACATCACCACCATCATCCCCATCAACATGACAGCATCATAAATTTCATCATCAGAACTTTACTAAGTACTGCCCCTGAGCTGTATTCTGTGTTTGGCTATTTTTTTCACTATAAGAAAGATGCATTTAGACTTCTGGGCCATAAAGCCCAGGGATGTCACCATTATTTCCACATTAGTAGACGATTCTGTCAGGTAGTAGAATCAGGCTGTGCTCTTGCTCAGGTAACTTGGCAAGATGACTAACTGGGATATGGAGCTTAGCCTCAGGCCATAGGGTATAACATGTGTAAAGTTAGGACCTATACATTTATATGAGTTAGATCTCATTTGCTCTGTACAGAATCCACTGGGCTAATTGCCTACAGGCAAATAAGGAACTGAGAGTTAATAGTAGGTGCTGATGAAGGCACTGGATGTCTTCTCAAAATAGCCGCTTCTGTCATATTCTTCCTTCTTATGGGATGTCTTTCCTTATCTTTTTCAGACATACATTAAACCAGGCTTAAAATTGACACAGACATAGGCCTACATTTGGAAGATATTAGTCTTCCTCAAAGAATTCAGCCCATAAGCTTGTAAGAATTTAACTCAAATATCTGACAATTAGGTTCATTCCCTTGCTCTAGTATTTCTACAGGTATTTATATTTTCTGGGTTAGCAGCTACATCACTCAGTATTGTTGAGTGTGGAAAGGGCTGTGAAAATGTTGTGGGCTGACAGATGTTTTGAACTTCTCTATCTCCCCAGCTGCACCAGATCTAACAGGCTGAAAGTGATTTCCCTTTATGATATTTCATACCACATTGCAAATCTAAATTGAGGCCTGTTTCCTAAATACATTTAAATATTAGCTGTATATAAAAATGTGAATACAGCCAACAATCCATGAATATGCAAATGTATTTCACAACATTCTTCACCCTGAGAATCAGAAAATGGCGTATCTGGGACAAGTGAAGATGGATACAAAAGACCAAAATGGAAACATGCCTCTCTGTGTATCTAAGCATTACTTTTGTGTCTATCACTATAGTGCCTCCGCCTTTTGTTGAGAAATATTTCTCTTCCTTAATGATGATAAACTCAGGAATATGTGGAAAAAAGAGAGCTAATTTATGAATAACATGAATCTCATCCATAATGGCCAGTATTGGGAGGCTATTATGTAGATGCATCCAGATCATTAAGTGGAAAGGTTGGCAACATTACAAATTCTTTACCCATGTACAGAGGCCAGGGCAAAATGGGAGAAGGGAAGAGGGGGTGAGAGGCAGGTGCTTTATGTTCGTTTGTTTGTTTTGTTTCAGAGATGCAGAATGTAATGGGAACCTCTCAATTTTGGATATTAGCGTTGTTCTCACCAGTAATGCATTGCTGCCCTTCAAAACCAAGGTCCTGGTTTACAGACCTTCTTTGCGGAATTCATTTCTAGGAATGAAAGTGGTGTGGATGAATTCAATAAAAAACACATTACTATACCATAGCTATGATTTTATTGTGGATTATATAAACTTTCCCATTTATATAGTTACCAATTATGTAACTAAACCCATGCTGTTATGCCTTATAAGAAATACGTAGAAATCCATCATAACTGGTGACTGAGCCAAGATTGAGTCCAATTTCACAGTATTCCTTTCAACTTTTTCATAGAAAACCTTTGTCCCCCATTTTTTTCTGCTGAAGCAGTTCTTGGTGTACCTTACACAGAATAAAGATCTTCTAATCAGCCTCCAGTATAGAGAAGTTTCCATAAATAAATATTTGTTTGATGAAGTAATTTTTAATGGGCATGAACTACAGTTTCTTTTTCTTAAAATGATCATCCAAAGAACAGAAACAATTACTGAGTGAATCCCATAACCTGAACTATTTTTCATTTTATGTTTCTATCATTCTCAATTTTCATCTCTATATTTCATTGGAGATCATTAACCAAATAGAAATGTACTTTAAGAGAGCTTATAATTTTTTTTTCTCTTTAAAGAATGAATGAGATTCTTTTTTTAACATACTGAAAATAACTTGTAGACACTTCCGTTATTCTAGCATTTATCTAATGTAGTCTGTACTTCTATAGCGTAGATGGGAGCAGATTCTCTTTGTATTTGAGAAATTCAAAAGGAAAGTGTTTCTTTCCTTTTTATAGCTCCCCAGGTACTATGTTAAATTCTAGGAATAGAGTGGTGAACAAATGGCTGGTTCTGGACCTCACTGTGCAGAAAGACTAGGGCAGGTACTGTATTAGGTGCTGTAAAGAGGACAAAATATTTTAAATATAGGTCTTGACCTTGAGGAATTGACATTTAGAAAGGGAGAAAATATATGCAGATAATTACCCATATAATGTAATGTGTGATATGGAGATGGAGATATCCAGCACTACCAAAACTCACACAAAGGTATTTCATGTTGGGACTTTCAAGGAAGACACCTTGGGAGAGGGAGGGACTGACTTGGAATTTGGGGGAAACTTTGATTGGGGGAGAGAAGTGAATGGCAAGGAATGGGGTGCAATGTGTGGGGGCGAGTTTGCATAATGCACATTCAGAGGGCATTATGCAGATCAACATAATTAGAACAGAATTTACACGGGAGGGCAGTGTGAGAAAAGTTTGTCTGAGCAGGTTTGGGTGAGATGGCAAAGGACTTTGAATAGTCTGTTAGGGAGTTTAACCATAGAGACCGCAGAAGTACACACTAAAGATTTCTTAGAGTAAAATAAAATTAAATGCTTCAGAATTATGTATATAAGAACTGGCAGGAATTTTGTGAGGCTATCAAATTCTAGCCCATGTTCTCATATAACAAAGTATTATACCATCTGGACAGGTAGTATTTCTTCTGGCATATTCTGACTCCCTAGTCAAGTAGATCACTGTGTTCTTTCAATTAAGATGTTGGCTTCTTTTGCAATCCAACTTGGACAAACCAGATTTTCACAAGTCAGGGCCTTAGTCTTGTTCATCTCAGACACATTTATGGGATATTTTTGATTACCCCAGACACTCGAAAGCCTGGCATTTGTCAAAAGTCAATATACTGGTCACCCTGCTGAATTTCAGCACATTTTATAATTGTGATATATAAAGATGAAATGAAGTGATAACACTCCACTCCCTCATATGAAGATCCTTCTTATCCATCTGCTCTGATGTCTCTGTAACAATATTATGAATTTATATTTGACATGATGATCCAATGATGATCAGGGTGATTCTCAGTGCAGCAATTTTGTCTCATCTCCTGCATTCCTTGCACAGACACTGTGCAAGTAAAAGCTAGGTAAGCATTATTTCCTTTTTAAGTACATTAAGGATGGGTAGTGGGCAGCCAAGAGGATAAATTAATTGTCTGCTTAATGCAGCCGAATACATTACCTTACCCAGAAGTGAAAATCTTTTACTCCCAGGTAGCAGCACAATGGGAAAAAACAACCATGTACTTCTCAGGGATTCAAAAGACCCCAAAGTGGGCAGTCAGGGAGGCCTTGGACAAAAGTGAAATGTATGCATTTGTTGAGATAGGGCATGGATTGTATTTTGGACAGTTCAATAGTTTCTTCTTTTTACTCTGATGGCTGTATTCTGGCAATGTTCTGCTCCAGAAGTGGTCTGGACTCACTCCTCTAGAATGGACTTATTCTGTTTCACTAGGAAGTTCTCTGTGATCCCTAGAACTGGCAGTCTGTTTTCCTGCAGAAGCACTGATGTAATCTGGAATACCTGCTCCTTTGTTCTTCCTCCACTTATCTTCTACCCATTCTTGAAGGTCTGCCCTCTCCAGGACACTTTCTGTGTCTATACTAACCACCAACAGTGGCTTAGGTCCACGTACCATCCGGAACTGCATTTAATAAGAATGTTCTTGTTTTTGGTTGTGCAACAGAATCACCCGTGCAAGGATCTCTTCGTTTTCTTTCTTTGAAATATTGAATCATTGGCTTTCAACTTGGCTCTGTATCAGAATTAGTTATGGGACTTTGCAAAGACAAAGAGACTGTACCCAGAGATTGTGATTTTGGGTGGTCTGGTCCTCTGCATTTGTATAAAGTCCTGTGGGTGATTCAGAGGCATATTTGTGGTTCAGATATTTTGATTTAATATTTTACATTGCCTATTTTTGTCTTATATGAGTAAATCTTTTCTTTGTAACTAAATTATAAGGCACTGCAGTTTCACTGGAGTGTTTTATCTTACAGCATTTGCATTGTCAATAGTATAGTACATTGCCTTAGTTAATTTACTTTGCAGGGACGTTGGGAGAAGACATGGTTCTGACCGCAGATATGCTTCTTCTGGGCAGTTATTAAACACTTTTGATCATGAGGAACATGCAAAGACCCCCTGCCTCTGGGAGCCCTCACAGGACACACGTGCTTCAAGAACATTGTTTATTTTGCCAGGAACAGAAGCCTGAAGGCATTTTTAGATAATTTTGTTTTAGAGTCCAGAATTTATATGAAAAACAATAACCCCTAATGGAAATAAAAATTTGAGATGATCTGATGTTCTAATCTACTTATAACCTGGCTGTTATGAAATTTACTCAAGAAAATTGTGGAGCTCCAAAATCTCATCTGAATCTTTAAGCAGACCAACATGAAGCTAAAAGAAGTTAGTGTAGCCCAGTCTTCAAGGGTCTGTGCCCCTCCGTACCCTGAAAAAAATTAAAAGCAGGTCAGGGAAACCCTCCACGCCTATCCCCCCTTCCATCTTCCCTTTCTACTGCTGTGGGGGTTTTTCGCAGTGGGACAGCACTGCAGTAGACCTCTGTGTACCATCTGTAAATTCACTGTTATGGGGAGTGATGTTAGAGACAGCTACTTCTGTGGTAAGGGCAGGTGACCACATAGCCTGATCTACAACCTTTTCAATAACACGTGCTACTTCCTGCTCAGAAAGAGTG
>NW_006791020.1:119630-121108 GCF_000442215.2 Lipotes vexillifer | reverse complement strand
AAAGAGTGTTCTTTGATTGCCCCTCCTTCTCCTCCATGGAAAGCTGAACCAAGTATGTTTACAACACTGCCTTTTGATGATGATGCTCCCCAGACCCTTCCCCCTCGGCCCGCTAAAGCCTACCCACCACGCCCTCCGATTTCAGCTTGGTTGTAGTGAGAATTGTGTTGGGCCAGGCTGGGGGTTGGAGTTGGGAAAGTAAGGCAGATGCCTGGCTTTTGGGTCAGGGAGTCTGTTTATCTGGCTGAACTACTTTTCGGCCTCCTTCCTTCTCCCCCTACAGCATTGAGGGGAGGCCTTTTTTCACATTTGTGCTCAGACATGCAGAAGCAAACGCCAAAATGAATTACCTGGAATAGCTCTATTAATTTATGCTTCGACAGTAATGACCTTAAGACACAGAAGAATTATATATTAATTTGTTTCTGGTATACAGCACTGCTAAGTTAACACATTTAGGAGGATCCACTTCCCTGTCTCCAGCTGTGAGGATAAATGAGGCCGAGGATAGCTGCGAGCGGAGTTCGGGCGCATCCCGCTAGATGGCAGGGTGGCCTCAAGGATGGGCTGGGCCGCGGTGGCTGCAGACACTTGGCAGTCGTCTGACACGCTTGAAAATCCACAATTTTTCTCATGTTGTTCATTTGGAAATTATATTTAAACTTATTTATTTGCATGGGCACATACATAACATGTATATTTACAAACAAATAGGCCTACACTGTCCGAGATAAAGGTGTTGAAGAAACAGTGCGTCCAGCCAGGCTGACTTGTGTGAAATTCCCCGGTTCTGCAGACGCCCCGCTGCACTCCACACCAGGGTGCACACCGCCATCCAGCCTTACTGATGTTAGGAAGGGGAGAGATGTCTTTGAAAGTCAAAGGACATAATCCCTTCCAGGAGGGAAACTGTTTTTAACACATGGTGTGGTCAGTTAGGGGCGCTCAGAAAAAATGGAGAACAATCAGCATCGTACATTCAAACCCTCCCCCGGAAAGAAGATTAAAAGTAAAACCAGATTAGAAACTTGAATTTTATTCAAATCATTTCTCCCCTTTCCTCTACCTTGTCCTTTAATCTCTCCTACTCTTTTACCTTCCAGTCTCTCCTCTCTTTGTTCCTATTCCTATCGTCTCCCTCCTCTTTCTTTTCCCCTTTCTCCTTAGTCTGAATTTCCACATCTCCCCTTCCCCTATCCTTCATTCTCTCAGAATTTGATGCTGCTGAGCTGCCTCTGATCCCGCATCGCTTTATGTAGCCTTTTCCCGAAAATGAATTGTTAAAATTTCATAGGGAGCAGTGACTGTGCTCTTCTCTACTCCTGGACACTGCAGTTTGTGAGCTGCTTTCCTTCTGGGCAAGAAAGCCACAGCTCTGAGCCAGCTGCTTCTTGTCTGCAAATAGTTTTTCAGGGTTTACACATTTAGTTTGCAGGAAGGTCTCTTTCTTTCTCCCTCCCTCCCTCCCTCCCTCCCTC
>NW_006791020.1:107655-119138 GCF_000442215.2 Lipotes vexillifer | reverse complement strand
CTCCCTCCCTCCCTCCCTCTCTCCCTTCCTTCCTTCCTTCCTTCCTTCCTTCCTTCTTTCTCTCTCTCACTGTCTCTCTCTCTCTTTCTCTCTTCCCCAAGTTTATGTAGGATTAGAATTTCAGTTAATGAAAGCTTCTGGAAAAGGGAGAATGACATCTATCCATGGTGGAGAAAACAGACTCTAGCACTTTTCTAAAATGCCTGGCTTTTGTGGCTTTCTGCAGTGGAAACATTTCAGGAAATTCATGAGAGCTGAGGACCATTTGAATGCATTTTCAGAGTGAAATTCTTGGAAGCACCCTCTGCCTCAGTTGCCTAGTAGGCAATACTGTACCCCCAAATTATAACTTTTAATGTATTTGCTTACCAGATAAAATTAAGGTCATTTTCTGATTGTTCTCTGTCCAGTGACACACAGGGGCTTCTGTGGTTGTGTGTCCTTCTTCTGTTATAGGATAATTGTCTTATGATTAATGTATGGTAAGGAAGAATAGAACAAAAAATAGTCAGTAAATTTCAGTCTAGATTAAAAAGTGATTTCTTTCCCCTTAAAATCTACATATAGAATTTGTAGGAAGTTATATGTGATTCTTTATAACATATACAAATATAGTTATAACCCACTTTGATATTTTACACAGTGGTGTGTAAATTTCTGGAAAACTGTGTTGTTGTCACATCTCTGGCTCACCATAAATTTAAAGTTTCACTGATGTGAATCACAGAAATATATAGATATTATCAATTTGATATTATCCCCCACTTTATTACCTTGAAAAATTGTTCATGGTAGTTATCTTAGGCACTCGAAATTCTGAAGTTCTTTCAAATTTTTTCATAAAAAGTTATGTTTAATTGTAGTTTCTATGTTAAATATATTATGCTACATTTTTAATAGTAGGAAAGCTATGTATAGTATGCAGAATACTATCAGTTGTGAAGAAATACTGTTTAAATAGAACATGAACATCCCATCCCTTAAAGATGTTGGGTAGCTCAGTATTTAATACCCTTTCTTCCCTTTTACTTCCTTCTTTCCCCCCTTTCTTTCATTATATCTTTCCTATACGTCACTGTGGTCAGTAATGAGAAATTCATGTCAGCAGTTTATAGAATAAAAAAAAAAAAAGTCACTGAATCTCCTTCTTCATTTTAGCATTTTCTTCAAACTAGAGATGCTGACCATCTCAAAATCAGTAGATAGGTGCTGACATTTTATAAATTTGTGCCTTTACCATAAACCTTAACCAAGACCTTTAGATTATTTCAGGAAAACCTTTCTTTTCAGCCAATACTGGACACATTTAGAGATCTAAGAAAAAATAAATTGTTCTCCTCCTGATCTACCATGGCATGCTTCCTGTTGTTAGGTGAATAATTGAGCAGTTTATTTTAATCAGGAGCTCTTTGCAGAGGGGGCACTCTGGAGAGGGTTAATTGCTAGGGTAAAACAGTTATGGGAGTTCAGTTTACTGGGGTGCTAATTGGGTGACAGGTGAACATAAATAGTGTGAAGAAGCGGGAAATTAGACATGGGAGGGACAATGTAGATTTTAAGCTCCACAACCTTGTAAATGTACTTAAGTCATCGGTGCTGCAAACGGAGTAGCAAACTGTTTTTCCTTCAGACACTTCAGGCTGCCGGGCTACCACTGGGATTGGCTTGGGAGAGAAAGGGAGGTGGGTTTCCTGTTGAGTAGGCGACTTGGGCTGTATCATACAGTTGGCCTTTGGGCTTTTGGCATCATTGATGTATGTTTCAGATAGAGGTGACTGCTGGTAAAGCCAGGCTTATTCCCAGTTATGATGTGACCAGGAGGCTCTAGGATGGCCTCATCTTCCTGTATCTACTCAATTCTTGTGATAAGATTCAAAGGCATTAACCTCACAAATAAAAGTTAGAGCTAAATCATCAAAATTTCTGGAAAAAGAAATATGGTGGTTTGTTTCTACTTTTAGGTGTGTTGCTTTGAGATCATTTCTCTTCTTTTCCCTAAAGCAGGTTAGAAGAAAAAGAAAGCCTAGACCAGCAGTCAACAACCTTGGCTACAAGTAAGAATCTGGGTAGTGTTTAAAACTCCATATGTCCAGCCTTCCCCGCCAGACCATTTAACTTAGAATCTCAGAGGATGGGACTCACACATCAGTAAACTTTAGGGTACCCCAAGTGATTCTGATGAGCCAAGGTTGTGACGCACAGGCTAGAGAAAAAGGCAGAATTTGGAAAAAGAACAACTCTCCTGTATGTGATATAGTGTAATTACTTTGTGTTTAATGTCATATTTTTGGACATCTATGAGGGATAAAGGGAAATTGTGTGTAGGGGATGCAGATGGTTCCTTCCATCTTAGCACCACCACCCATGCAGATGATATAATTTAATTATATCATTAAAAGGTGATATAATTCTTGTGCTACAGGCCTGGGGGAAAGAGGCATATTTTAGACTAGCACAGGAATTTATTTTCCCAAATTCTGGAAGCCAGAAGTCCAAAATCAGTATAACTGTACCAAAACCAATTTGTCAGTAGGGCTCTGCTTCTGCTAGAGGAGAATCCATTCCTTGTTACTTCCAGCTTCTAGTGACTGCTGGCATTCCTTGGTTTATGGCCACCATCGAAAGAGTCATATTTTAGACTAGCACAGGAATTTATTTTCCCAAATTCTGGAAGCCAGAAGTCCAAAATCAGTATAACTGTACCAAAACCAATTTGTCAGTAGGGCTCTGCTTCTGCTAGAGGAGAATCCATTCCTTGTTACTTCCAGCTTCTAGTGACTGCTGGCATTCCTTGGTTTATGGCCACCATCTTCAAATCTCTCTCTGCTCAGTCATCATGTCACCTTCTTCTCTGTGTGTGTGTCAAATTTTCGTCTGCCTCCTTTTTATAAGGATACATGTGATTGCGTTTAGGTCCCACCTGGATAATCCAGAATACTCTCTTTATTGCAAGATCCTTAATCTAAGCACAGTTGTGATGACTTTGCATATAATACTTATAGGTTCCAGGATAGGATCTGCTATACTGGGGGCATTCTTTAGCCTACCACAGAGGTCTGTGAGTTCCTACTGCAGCTGTGCAATGTAAGGTTAATGCCTTTGATGTATTAGCTCAGAAATTTCCAATCTCTCAAACAGATGCTTCCCCAGGCTCGGAGACCCGCCTGAACCATCCTTTTCCTCCAGCCCAGACTAAATGAGTGGAACAGATAGTTGGGGAGCTGCCGGAACCTTTTGGGCATTGAGGTGGTATTGGCAAAGAGAAAATTGCAAAGTAATAGTAGCTCTTTTTACACAAACCCTTTTTTACCAGTAGTTTAAACATAATTTTTCATAATTCTCTTCATCTGGTCTTCCTAACAGTATTAATTAACTCATTAATTAATCCACCAGAAGGCATTTATCAAACACTGACTATGTGCAAGGTATTGTGTAAACATTGGGATACAGAGATGAGTTTGGGTTATCCAGAGGACTGCAATAATCATAGTCCCTCCATCCTTCCCTTCCTTGCTACACTTCCTTCCCTAGGTAACCATAAAAATGTGCCTTGGTCACAGAGAGGATGTGACTGCCTGTTGACTCCAGAGCTGGACTTGGGCGATCAGAGACTCCTGGCTCCCTCCCCCATCCTTGAAACATATGCTCTGCCCACAGTTTCCACAGTGGGAGCTGAGTTCAAGGATGCAGCCTTGAGAAAGAAATGTGTTGTTGATACCATCTGGACTGAATTTGTGACTGAACCCCTTAAGGTCTCTATAAGCTTAAGATTCTGGCAGATGTGGTGGGATCTACTCTTCTTGAGGCACCCAAGACAAGCTCCATGTGTAAGTTCCCTCTGTCTTAGCACCACCACCTACCAATCTGGAGTGGCTGCCTCTTTCTTAGGTCTCTCCTTGCCCTCTTTGTCTGAAGGTCAGTTTCAGATTTCACCTGGAAAGCTCCTGAGTTTTCGAACCAGCACTGTTTAAGTATCCTTAAACTTGTATGTATCCTTGTAGAATACATATTGTTGCTTTGTATGCATATGCACTTTTATTTTTCTAAATCATTGTGCTATGGGACTGATAATGTTTCTTAATTTTTAATCTCAGCATTGTGTTTTTAAGATCCATCCATTTTGCTATATGTATTTTTGTTGTAGTCATTGCTTCTAATGACTGTGTGATATTCCACAATATTCATTAACCACATTTTACTTTTCCCTTCCTCCAGTTATGGATGCCTAACTAGTCTCCACCTCCCTGCTACAATGCATATCTTGTATGTATCTAGAGACTATGATAACTTAACTGGACCAAGCATTGCCAGCTTGCTCTCAGAGATAGCTTTTCCAGTCTCTCTTCCCACTAACAGTGGAAGAGGGTAATTTTTTTTCTGTATTCCCAACAACACTTGGCATTATCCAGTGTTCTAAATTTTGTTATTCAGATAGGTGTAAAGTACATCATCATTTTAATTTCCATTTCTCTGATTATTCCTGAGCTTGAATACCTTTCCATTTACTTGAGAGTCAGTTGAGTTTCCCCTTCTGTGAATCATCTATTCATATCCTTTGGTCATTTTAAGTTTGGTTTTCTGTCATTTTCTGCTTGATTCACAGGTGTGTCTTTTATATTATAGAGTGATACTGTCAAATAGGGTAGCAAATAGCCACTTACGACTCTTTGAATTTAAATTTACTAAATATTAAACAAAATTAAAATTCAGTGCCTTCTTCACACTAGCTACATTTCAAATGCTCAATACCCACATGCTTTTTCATATGGCTACAATATTGGACAATGCAGAGAATATTTCCATTATCACAGAAAGTTGTTTAGAACAGTGCTGTTCTGGAAATATTAGTTCCTTATTGGTTTGAGACATAGCTAATATTGGGTTGGCCAAAACGTTTATTTGTGTTTTTCCATTAGATGTTATGGAAAAACCCAAACCAACATTTTGGCCAACCCAGTATTTTCTTTAAATCTGTCATCAACATTTTCTGTGATGTGGCAGATTAAAGAAGGCTTCCCATTCTTTGATACTCCCTTTAATGAGAAGTATAATCTATGTCTCCTCCCTTTGAATCTGGGACTCTTTTGGCTGATAAAATAGTGTGTAGAAGCGATGCTGTGCCAGTTTCTGGGTGAAAGCCTTAATAAACTGGTAACTTCTAATTTCTGTTTCTTGGAACAATCTCTCTGGGAGTCCTGAGTCTCCATATAAGAAATCTAACCCCTCTGAAAACCACCAAGATAGGAGGCACATGGAGGTGGTCTGTCAACAGTCCCAGCTGATCCCAGCCTACCAGCCATCTCTACTCACCCAGACATTTTAGTGAAGTTGTCTTGGATGAGTACTTGGCTGAATACTACCAAGTTGGGTCAATCCATGCAATGTGGAATAGGAGAATAATCCACTTGAGCCCTTCCTGGATTCTGGACCGAGAGAGTCATGAAATACAGTAAAATGGATTTTTTAAAAGCCATTATATTCCAGGGTAATTTGTTATGCAGGAATAGATAACCAGGTAGACATTTTATTAAACAAAAAAATTGATGTAAGCAATGCAGTTTAATATGCACACTATTGCACAGCAGCTATGAATTATAGAGCCTTAGCAACGGTCAGACTGGAGTTTGGATTATGGCTCTGCCCCTTGAACAGGTTGATTGTACTGATTTTCACTGACTGCATCTATAAAATAGAGAGACTAATGCATCATAACACTAATATAGTGATGAGGAAAAAATGAAATGGCAGATGTTCAGAAAGCTCTTTGCACAGTGCCTGACTCATAAAGGAGATGCTCTTAATTAAGGAATGTCCAAGGTACAGATGTGGCATAAAGGACAGGTGATTGACTCTGCTTGGCCAAGTGAGGTGGGGGGCAGTTGTCAGGCAAGTGTCCTCATAATTAAAGGGTTATCTGTGTATTAGAGGTAATAAAGAAATTTATCAGCCTAACTTAAGAAGAAAGAGACATCTGAGGTAGAGCAATTAGGGTGTGCTGAATAGGCTCCATCATTTATTTATTTGTTTAAAAGATCTGTAAATATATATTATATATATATATAGGTATATGTATATATTTAATATATCTATCTGCACATATTTTTATATCTCTATAAATATATATGTATATTATGTACACATATATACACATTTGTTATTGTCTTTAAATGAAAACATACCTAATTTTAATATAGTCAAATTTATAATCTTTTTCTTATGGCTTTGTTTTTGGCATGTTGTTTAAGAAATCCTACCCTACCTAGAAAATAAAGATATTTTCCTATAGCATCTCCTAAGATTTATAGTTTGCCATTTATGTATAAGTTTATTAGACATCTGGAATTAACTTTCATCCATGGTATACAGTAGGAATTTTATTTCACTTGGATAACTAATTATTCTAGAACAATGTATTAAATAGTTGGTCATTTCCCATTGATTTGCAATACCTACTGTGTCATAAATCGTTTCCAAATAGGCATGGGTCTATTCTTTTCAACTCTTCTATGGATTTATTGATACATTACTACCACACTGTTTTAATTACTATAGAGATTATGTCTTGATATTTGATAGGACAAGCTTTCTTTCCTTCTTTCCTTCTTCCTTCCTTCCTTTCTTTCTCTCTCTCTCTTTCTTTTTCCTTCTTTCCCTCCTTCCTTCCTTCCTCCCTTCCTTCCTTCCTTCTTAATTTTTTAATTAAAATTTTCTTCATCAGAGCAGTTTTAGGTTTACAGCAAAATTGAAGGAAGCAAACAGAGATTTCCCATATAACTCCTGTCCCAACACATGCATACATGCATAGTTTTCCCCATTATCAACATCCTTCACCAGAATGGTACCTTTGTTATAATTGATGAAACTAGATGTAACTATAGTTTTACTTTCACATTTTGAAGATTATTTAATGATGTAGGAAATAATCATCATATTATTAAATGAGTAAAAGTAAACATACATCAGCCAGGTTTCCAAATCTGCTAGAAATTGTAGATATTTGTATCATTAAAACAATGGAAGAAAACGTCTCAAAATATTTACCATGATTATTTTTAGGTGATGGACTCATAGGCCATTTTCTCAGTTATCTCCACACTTCTTTGTGTCTTACCAGTTTTTTATGAGTATAATCACTTTTACAATTTGAAAATCCAAAACATCTCAATGGAAAGAACATTCAGTTTGAAAATCTTTGTGTGCAAAGAAGTCCCAAGTAAAGAAGGAGCTCTTTCTACTGAAATGCCTGGCAGCTCTTCCCTTTCCTCTCATTCTTTCCTCTTGCATCTGCCTCTTAGGGCTGCCCTATTGGGCACCTACATATCTATTATTTCCAATAATCTTAGCATAAATACAGATTGTTGTAGAAAATAGTGTCCCATCTAGCAAGTGGCTCTCCAGCTGCTCAAATCAAGTTTGAGTTCATACTCAGTTGGATGCAGACAGATGTTGTAGAATTCTCTCTCAGGGCTGTGTCTGTCTTCAATCCACTGTTCATCTCTGCCTATGGGGCTCATCACCTATGCTCGGAGATCACCTCACTTGAGTTCTCTCTGTCGGGACTATTTTGTTTTTAATTTTTAATTTTCTGGCTGCATGGCATGTGGGATTTTAGCTCCCCGACAAGGGATTGAACCCACGACCCTTGTATTGGAAGCATGAAGTCTGGACCACCAGGGAAGTCCCGTGTTGGGACTATTTTTTAAAAAAATGTTCCTGTGTAATTCTATTTTCTTCTTTGTATAGTCTTTGCTGATGTTGACTTTTATATCCCTGCAGGAATTGATACCAGTTTTTACAGTCTGACTTCTGAGTCTCCACTCTTGCCCCGTGTTCTGAGCAGAAATGTCTATGCTTGTGGGATACAGAGGTCACCATGTGCATGTTGTGGTCAGCCATTCCCTTGAATCCCAAATAGTTGGCCCTGAGCCCCATTCTTGAGGAGACGTTCTACTGATCAAGGAATCTCCACCATTGAAACAACTCTAATCTTAGGTATTGACTCCCAGATGAAGATGATAGGGCCTCAGTGGATGCCTAGTTCAATGCTTGGAGACAACTTCTGAAAGTCATCGTGTCTTAATTAGATTTGTATTTTGTCATCAAGTTCATCTTCAACACTGAAATTCTTTATTCTCAAAAGGTCACTGAGAATTGTTGTGCTTTGGAAAGGTACTGGGCCAGATGTCTAGAGGTTTCTATGTAATTTTCATTCTTTTGCTTTCCTTTGTCCAATTGCCTGTCCATATAGCACTTTTCACATTTTCAGATAAAACACATCTGTTTACTCATGGGCTATTGTGATGTTGATGATCCTCTCCTATTTTTTTTTTTTAATATAAGGTCTTATAACCATAGTATTGCATTCAAGTTTCTCAAAAACATGACACCATACATTCAATATCATTTTCTACTATACTTCAATTTCCTTACACCCTTCTGGGTCAGTAATTTACCAGGTTCATCATCATTTTATAACAAGATCATGTACTTTTCAGTCTTATTCGCATGTTATTCTTAGTCTAAAAAATCGTTCACCAAAATTTAAAATCTTAGAAGCCTTTCTTGTCCCCAGCTGTGTCTCAAGGAAATTCTTCTCTTTCAGCAGACCCCACCTTCCCCTGCACTACTATTCCTGCAGACGTTTAGGAAATGTATGAAGGAAAGAAAGGAGAAACCTTTAGAAAAAAGCTTATTTTAAAGACAATCTTCTTGCTTTCTTCTTTTTTTTAAACCTTTGTATATATTGATGAGCCTATCAAGTTCTATATGGCAGGAAATGAATCAAACCACAAATATTGATCAAGAAACATGTTTGTCGCTGATCAGAGATAAAATTACTTGTAAAAATGTGCATTTTGGTCAATATTTATTCCTTCCTAAAATTACACAATTATGTTTTCTTCTCTTAAACTCAATTTGTCCAATTTGCTCTAATGCAATTTCCTGTACCCATGTATAATTTATTTATATGATTAGCGTATCCTCTGTGGAAATTTAAACTGATATAACTTCCTTTGAACAACGTATCTAGGGCAGTTTTGATGTGTTATCATCAGCTAAGGGAAATATCTTGCTCATGAGTCACAAAAACAAATATGAGCAAACAATTGCTTATTGTGATCAATTTTCATAAGGTAGTTCCAACAAGGGCAGGGGTGGACAAAATTTAGTTAGTCATATAACTAAATTTTCCCAATCTTAAACACAATTAAGTTTAATCTTTGGTAATAAGATAATAGTAGTTAATAAGATAATAGTAGTTAATAAAGGATTTTTAACTTTTGTTTATTACCTAAGACACATTAACAACCATTAACTGATTCTTAGAGTGCATATACTGTTTATTATTTAGCAGGTAAAAGAGCTGCTAAATGAATAATCTGATAAAAGTGAGTGTAGACAATGTTTGCTTTATGAACATTTACAAGGTGTTTGGGGTATGTAAAATGCTATACTTGTTGCTGAGAAAAATATATATGAGTAAGATATACCTTGTAAGCTAATGGGGAAGAAAAGATTTTCACCAATGAACATGCAGAGCCTAAAATAACCATATGATATGTGATGTACTTCAATTTCTTCATTTGAAAATGGTCAGTGCGTATTAACTAGTATTATTATCTCTATGTGAAATAGAAATGAAAAGCAGGTCTAGATCACTCTGGATTTAAGAAATAAGGGAAGAGTTTATGAAAGTGGTTAAACTTGAAATGGTCTTAAAAAATGGCTGGTATATGTACGGAGAAGGGAAATGACCTGGCCTGGAGTTCAAGTTGCTAGAAATGAAAATAACTTTTGAGTGTTAGACATACTGATAGGAGAGCAAGCTTGTTTATTGGAAGAAATTATAAATAATACTAGAAATCTAGATTAGGTGTAGTTGGTGGACTATCTTGTAGTAGGGTAAAATAGTAGAAAATAATAAAAGGTTGGAGTCAGAAGAAATTCTTTTCAATCACTTTCTCTGGATTTGGGCAAGTCATGTAGCTTTTCTTTATTTTCATGACTCAGTTTCTTCATCTGCAACATTACATTAACATTGTAAAATAATTTTAATTTTTCCTTAAGTATAATAAAATTTGGTTTGTGATAACTCCTTTAACATACAGCAACTTACATAGGGCGCACAACATTGCTAAGTATTTATACTTGTACTTTTTAATGTGCTATAAACTCTATGTGTTGTACAAATATTTTATCATAATAATAATCACTATTATCATTATTAATAACATTTGTAAGTTGAGGGGGGTGAATTCATTCTGTAGGTAATAAAGAATAAATGAATTTGTTTTACAATAGGTAAATATCATAAGGAAAGTAACATCAAGACAATATTGACCCTAAAAATTATTGGTATGTCACATTGAGAAAATATTTACAACATGTAGACAAAAGAATTCTTTTATTTACTATATAAAAATGTCCTACTTTCTTCAAAAATTTTTGGACAAAGAACATGGGTGGGAAATTCACAAAGAACTGACACTTGAAAGTGACTGATGAACTTATGATTTTATAAAAACTTGTTTAACTTAATTTATGCTTAAAGAAATATAAGCAAAAGAAAGGTAAGATTTTTCAATCATTACAAGGAAAAATATTAAAAATAAGTTGTGGTTTTGGTGAGGATACAGGAAAAGAGTACTTTTTTACACTGTGGTGTAAGTAAAATTTGATACAACTTCTGTGGAAGAATAATTTGGCAATATTTATCAACACTTAGACTTTTTTTTTACCCTTTGATCCCAAAGTACCATTTTAAAGAATTTATTCTAAGGAATTAATTATAGATGCAAGATACATATGGGAAAATTAACTTATGGATGATCATCACTGTATTACTTACAGGAAAAAAATTGGAAACAGCTTACATTTCTAATATAAGGGATTGTTTAACTAGATAATAATGTCCATGGAAAGAAATACATTGCTGGCATTTAAATTGTGTAATAGTAATGTATAATAACATGGAAATATGCATACAATATACAAAATAAGTTTCAAATCTAATTTTATTATCTCTGTCTGTAAAATATAATGTATAGGCATATATATGCATATGTAGACATATATATATATATATATATATATATACATACACACACAAATTACATTATTATTATTTTCAAATGACAAGCTTATACTTCTATTTTATTTACTTCTTTTGACCTATCTTTTCGAGGTTTCTTCTACTGACCTTATATTCTGTAACAATAAAGAAAATAATAAAAAACTTTGTGAAATGGGTAAGATCACAAGCTGAAGCTCCCTGAGGAGAGAGAATCAGATCACCATGGTAAATTTCTTCATTGTGGCTCACTGATAAGGTGTATGTGACTTTTGACCTATGGTATACTCAGGTTTATCATCTATTGGCCTGTATTTGATTTTCTATCCTAATGGAGAGTTCATCTGTTCATCTGTCAGTTTTTTAACTATCTGACCATGACTATTCAGAGAAAAAGTAATATCACTAAGGA
>NW_006791020.1:81320-107645 GCF_000442215.2 Lipotes vexillifer | reverse complement strand
TCCCTACACATTTAAAACTTCCAAGATAGCATAGAACCCCAAAGCACTAGGAGATAGTATTCTCATCTTGTGAAAATGCTGTAATAGAAATTAACTCAACGACAAAAATTACCTGGTTGATATTTACTTATTGTCTTTATTTGTTCATTTAAATGTCCAGTTAGTACTGCTTCTTGGCCAGTTTGATCAACTGTCCACAGAATTAAAATTAGCAAAGTTCTATTCTTCCAAACAATTGACCTTGTACAATTGTTAAATGATCATGTATAAACACAAGTACAATTTATAAAAGCCTTTACTCAATTGCATTGTGGCACACAGGATAATAAAGGGATTTTTAAGGTCAGCTTCCCTGATTCAGCCCCATCATTTCATAAATTTAAAAGAATCTCCCAGGAAAGTTTAAAGACAGTGGTGTGAGTAAATGTTTAACAAATGGTGCTCTAGGTGGGGGCGGTTCTGATTTGTGCATTTGCCTACTCCCATGTGTAAATATTCTTGCCATAGCAGATTTTGAGGTCCCAGTGTGAAGTCATTGAATGCAGTTGGGAAGAGAAGTGAATAATTAACTCTCTTAAGTCAGTGTGAGCCAGCTGTATTGTAGCTAACTACTGTATATGGTGCTTACATCTATGGTACAGATGGCAATGGGTTCCTTATGCCTGTCTCTTTACACTTAATGGATTGTGAAGTTACTAAAGGGACAATGTCTTTTTCATTTTTGTTTCCCCAGTGCTTCACACAATGCTGGGCACACAGTAATATTCATTGAAAAAAAAAAAAAAAAAGGCTTTGAAGGAAATTACACCCGTGTTAGAGAATACATGGGGAAGAATATATGGGCAAAGAATGTACTAAAGACTTTAATCTATAGTTAAAGTATATTTGCATAGGATATTTTGTATATAACTGCTTAAGCATCAACCTTGTTTAAAAAAAAAATTTCAGTGGCTACCAAATTCCATTTGATGAGCTAAAACTAATTAGTGTCGTTATATGGGAGAATTTATCTTAGAAACATAAACAAAATGGGATAAATATAAAAACACAGTATTGGTAAAAGAGAAATATTTCTGTGGCTAAAGCTAAATGCCTGGGGAAAAAAGCAATTCAGTTTCCCAATGTTAATTATTGAGCCATATCCTGCTATTGGTCTGTGGATGTAAAAATCAATGCAAAGATAAGGACGTTCATAATTGACAGGAGTAATTTTGAAGTATACTCATTGACATTCAAAGAGGCAGGACACAATGAGAAGGTTATAGGTGAGCAAACTTTAGATTGTTGTAATCACTACTTTTCAACATTTTAAAGGAAATAGGGGAAGGAGAAGCATATTATTTTATTCCTTATTCCTTCCAGGTTTGCAAAAAAAGAGAAACATGCAACAAATATTTAACCAACATTTAAGTATATTACATTCATAGAACCTTTTTTAATTTTGCAAAATTCTTTCATATTCACATTTTATTCTCATTTCAACCTGTGGGTAGAGGCCATGTAGGTATTTTTCTCTATTTCTAACAGATGGTGAATGAGACTGTGACCTTGGGCTCTGACTCTTACTGCTATCTACTTTTTATTAGAATATGTTTTCTCCCTGATAAGTGTGTATATGGATTTTTGCTTGGAAAGACAAAAGTATGAAAAAGTTAATCAGAAGACCTAATAGGACTACATTTTTTGGCGAAAAAAATCCTATGTTTTCCTTACTTGTTCCACTTGTGTCCTCTCTTCTGGTTCATGATGACTCTTAACTTGGCAATTTAATGGGAAGTTTGCAGTAAAATAGTACAGTCAACAAGAAAAGAGTATCCATTGGTTTAGGACTCTTATTATCAATGTGTATTAGTTATTTCTTCAGTTATGTGTGATGCACTCTAAGACTTCTTTCTGTAGCTCAGGACTGTATGCTACCCCACATCAAAACACTCAAACAATATTTTGTTTTTTTATTTCTTTTGGGGATAAAGTACGCAAAGCCTCCACTTCATTTTTCCCTCCTTTTATCAAGCTCTAGTTTTAAACACTTCCACGTCCTTATTATGCAATGGAACTAACATGCAACTCTCTTTCTTTATTCATTTAACTTTAAGCACTGAATAAAATTTTTAAAAATCAACATATTACAATTTGTTTAATTAAACTCATATATTTTTCTCCTGCACAAAGTTTCGGAAGTTGTGCTGGTGTAGAGCAGTCAAGGGCAAGCTGTACTCCAAGAGAAATGTGAGTAGAGCCTATAAGTGTGTCTTAGTCAAGGATTACTTTGCTGCAAGGGACAGAAGCCCACTAACTCTGGCTCAAGTAGAAAGAAAGTTTATTGAAAGGACATAACAGGGACTATTGCAGCTGAGAAAGTTCATGAAACTAGGTCCTACTCAGACACCCACAAAAGGATTGGAACAGCCAAGGTATGAACAGAGGCTCCTCCCTCAACCACTTGTGGAGGCACGTGGTATTTGGCTTCTGTGCCTCTTGCATGTGTGAACCATTCTGTTCCTTCTCTCAGCTGGCTTCTGTTGCTCACTCATGGCCTACCTGTTCCCTTTAACTTTTCTCTACACTTTCCTTCCATTTGTCTTGCTGGCTACTCTAGCTCTGACAACACAACCTCCCAGTTTAAAAGCTAACTGTCTTCAAGTTGACTATTGTGTGAATTCTAACAAGACATAGTCTCATTGCTCACTGTGGGGTAGATATTCAACCCAGGGTTAGAGCCACAAGCTGCAGTTTCTAGACTCTTAAGGTATGACAAGTTCCCTAAGAAGGGGGTGTGGTAAGAGAAGCATAATATGGAAATTTTAACACACCAGAATTAAAAAGACAAAAACCAGAATTGCAACCCTTGGAAATTGTAATCTTTGTACTGGAGTGAATGACATAAGTAGAGAAATAGTATCAATTAAGGATAAAGATAGTTTGGGAATTTACATTGTATTTTACCTCTTAGGTAATGAGGAAAGATGGATGGATTTTTGTTTGGGAGTATTTTTTTTAATTAATTTATTTTTATATAGTTATCTATTTTATATGTATCAGTGTATATATGTCAGTTCCAATCTCCCAAAGCATCCCCCCCACACCCCCACCCCAGGTTCTTACTGACTTTTTAATTACTTTGTTTAATTAAATACACTCACTCTTTATCTGTTTTCTTTGTTGCCATCATTTGTTTCTGTTTGTTTTAGGCTTTCAACCTTGTTGATGTACTTATCCTGTTTTTTTTTTTTTCTTTTTTAACATCTTTATTGGGGTATAATTGCTTTACAATGGTGTGTTAGTTTCTGCTTTATAACAGAGTGAGTCAGTTATACATATATATATGTTCCCATATCTCTCTCTTGCGTCTCCCTCCCTCCCACACTCCCTATCCCACCCCTCCAGGCAGTCACAAAGCACGGAGCTGACCTCCCTGTGCTATGTGGCTTCTTCCCACTAGCTATATACCTTACGTTTGGTAGTGTATATATGTCCATGCCTCTGTCTCGTTTTCTCACAGCTCACCCTTACCCCTCCCCATATCCTCAAGTCCGTTCTCTAGTAGGTCTGTGTCCTTATTCCTGTCTTACCCCTAGGTTCTTCATGACATTATTTTTCCCCTTAAATTCCATATATATGTGTTAGCATATGGTATTTGTCTTTCTCTTTCTGACTTACACGTTTGTTAGTATATATATGTCCATGTCTCTCTCTCGCCCTAACACACCTCACCCTTCCCCCTCCCCATATCCTCAAGTCTGTTCTCCAGTAGGTCTCTGTCTTTATTCCTGTTTTACCCCTAGGTTCTTCATAACATTTTTTTTTTCTTAAATTCCATATATATGTGTTAGCATACGGTATTTGTCCTTCTCTTTCTGACTTACTTCACTCTGTATGACAGACTCTAGATCTATCCACCTCATTACAAATAGCTCAATTTCGTTTCTTTTTATGGCTGAGTAATATTCCATTGTATATATGTGCCACATCTTCTTTATCCATTCATCCGACGACGGGCACTTAGGTTGTTTCCATCTCCGGGCTGGACTCTCAACCACTGCGCCACCAGGGAAGCCCCATGACTCTTTTTGAATTATGGTTTTCTCAAGGCATATGACCAGTAATGGGATTGCTGGGTCATATGGTAGTTCTATTTGTAGCTTTATAAGGAAGCTCCATATTGTTCTCCATAGTGGCTGAACCAATTCACATTCCCACCAGCAGTGCAAGAGTGCTCCCTTTTCTCCACACCCTCTCCAGCATTTATTGTTTCTAGATTTTTTGATGATGGCCATTCTGACTGGTGTGAGATGATATCGCATTGTAGTTTTGATTTGCATTTCTCTAATGATTAATGATGTTGAGCATTCTTTCATGTGCTTGTTGGCAGTCTGTATATCTTCTTTGGAGAAATGACTATTTAGGTCTTCTGCCCACTTCTGGATTGGATAGTTTGCTTTTTTGTTATTGAGCTGCATGAGCTGCTTGTAAATTTTGGAAATTAATCCTTTGCCAGTTGCTTCATTTGCAAATATTTTCTCCCATTCTGAGGGTTGTCTTTTGGTCTTGTTTATGGTTTCCTTTGCTCTTCAAAAGCTTTGAAGTTTCATTAGGTCCCATTTGTTCATTTGGGAGGTGGGTCAAAAAGGATCTTGGAGGTGGGTCAAAAAGGATCTTGTTGTGATGTATGTCATAGAGAGTTCTGCCTATGTTTTCCTCTAAGAGTTTGATAGTTTCTGGCCTTACATTTAGGTCTTGAATCCATTTTGAGCTTATTTTTGTGTATGGTGTTAGGGAGTGATCTAATCTCATACTTTTACATGTACCTGTCCAGTTTTCCCAGCACCACTTATTGAAGAGGCTGTCCTTTCTCCACTGTACATTCCTGCCTCCTTTATCAAAGATAAGGTGACCATATGTGTGTGGGTTTATCTCTGGGTTTTCTATCCTGTTCCATTGATCTATCTTTCTGTTTTTGTGCCAGTACCATACTGTCTTGATTACTGTAGCTTTGTAGTATAGTCTGAAGACAGGGAACCTGATTCCTCCAGCTCTGTTTTTCGTTCTCAAGATTGCTTTGGCTATTCCAGGTCTTTTGTGTTTCCATACAATTTGTGAAATTTTTTGTTCTAGTTCTGTGAAAAATGCCAATGGTAGTTTGATAGTGATTGCATTGAATCTGTAGATTGCTTTGGGTAGTAGAATTATTTTCACAATGTTGATTCTTCCAATCCAAGAACACGGTATATCTCTCCATCTATTTGGATCACCTTTAATTTCTTTCATCAGTGTCTTATAATTTTCTGCATACAAGTCTTTTGTCTCCTTAGGGAGCTTTATTTCTTGATATTTTATTCTTTTTGTTGCAATGGTAAATGGGAGTGTTTTCTTGATTTCACTTTCAAATTTTTCATCATTAGTGTATAGGAGTGCCAGAGATGTCTGTGCATTAATTTTGTATCCTGCTACTTTACCAAATTCATTCATTAGCTCTAGCAGTTTTCTGGTAGCATCTATAGGGCTCTCTATATATAGTATCATGTCATCTGCAAACAGTGGCAGCTTTACTTCTTCTTTTCCGATTTGGATTCCTTTTATTTCCTTTTCTTCTCTGATTGCTGTGGCTAAAACTTCCAAAACTATGTTGAATAAGAGTGGTGAGAGTGGGCAACATTGTCTTATTCCTGACCTTAGTGGAAATGCTTTCAGTTTTTCACCATTGAGGATGATGTTGGCTGTGGGCTTGTCATATATGGCCTTTATTATGTTGAGGAAAGTTCCCTCTATGCCTACTTTCTGCAGGTTTTTTATCATAAATGGGCGTTGAATTTTGTCAAAAGCTTTCTCTGCATCTATGAGATGATCATATGGATTTTCTCCCCTCAATTTGTTAATATGGTTTATCACGTTGATTGATTTGCACATACTGAAGAATCCTTGCATTCCTGGAATAAACCCCACTTGATCATGTTGTACGATCCTTTTAATGTGCTGTTGGATTCTGTTTGCTAGTATTTTGTGGAGGATTTTTGCATCTATGTTCATCAGTGATATTGGCCTGTAGTTTTCTTTCTTTGTGACATCCTTGTCTGGTTTTGGTATCAAGGCGATGGTGGCCTTGTAGAATGAGTGTGGGAGTGTTCCTCTCTCTGCTATATTTTGGAAGAGTTTGAAAAGGATAGGTCTTAACTCTTCTCTAAATGTTTGATAGAATTCGCCAGTGAAGCCATGTGGTCCTGGGCTTTTGTTTGTAGGAAGACTTTTTTTTTTTTTCATTTTTATAAAAATGTGTTTTATTTTAAAACAAGTCTATAAAAGTAGAAATCCTATACAAAAATACAGATTACTCTGACATGTTAGCAAAGTAGCTTACGGCTGGAATTGAGTTTGGACGTACTGTATGTTTGAGGGCATCCGGAAGTCAGAGGCCAACCGGATCCTACCTCCAGCCCCTTGTCACTAATCTGTAAACAATAATTTCAAGTAGTATTTAGCACTTTTTAACTACTATGGAATTGAAACCTAATCATTTCCCGTATAACACTACTTTAAAATGTTCTTCCTTAGGTCTGAGCAGATAAGGGCACTTCATACCATTGTTTCTAACATTTGAAAAATCTGATTTAGAAAAAGCAATGTTAATAGAAATGATGAGTTTGGGCTTTTTGTTCCATTTTGAACATACAGGGAGGTCATCGATTTAAATAAGAAATTAGTGTTTTGTGTTTTTTAAAGTAAGATTTAATCCTTTTGCTTCCATGTATCATTAAAAAAAAATCACCGATGCCATCGAAAGGTTCAACACCTGAGCCTTAACTTTTATGCAGGTGCCAGCTGTGCTAACTGCTCTGAAACTGCGTGGAACATACACGTGATTCTGCTGTGTATCTCTGATTGAAAGGAACATGTGGTTCTTCTTATGGAACTCTAGGTCCAGTAACCTTATAAAATGGGTTGTTTCAATCATTGTGGGAGGCCATTTAAAAAAAAAAAGGATAATTTAAAATACTTGATTCCAGAGTAATATAAAAATAACTTCAAGAACCTCAGTGATAAAGGAAAACAACAGGTAACCTCAGTTCAGCATTCCAACCGTTTTAAGAATTAGCGACTGACTGGTTCCTACCACCTTTCTAAAACAAAGCAAGTCACTTTAAAAGCTAAAGAACCTATGTTAACATAATTTGATCATAAAGTCAGAAGTCCACAATTAAATTTCCTCAGCTAATTTAGAATGCTGGGAACACAGTACATAAAGGAGACTTCATTAATGTGCATTAGAGGATCCCCCAGGTTAACCTGTCATAGAAAATTGCCTCTTGAGCCTGTAAATTCTAACCAATTCTCTACCTCTGGTTGGCCGGTTGTTTTTTTATTTAGGTTTTAAGGTGAGTGACCCGGGGCTATTTGTTACCTAATTGCAAATCTAAAGGCAAAGTTGAAATGTGTATTTTTCTTTCTATCCTTAGCAGACTGCCGCAAATCTATGATTCTCATTCTGTTCAGCTTACAATACAAATAGCTTATTATTTTTTGCAACCTATGTCTTATAAAGCAGTACTGAGAAATTAAATAGAAGAAAGTTCAGTTGCCATATAGGCTATGAAAATGATTTGCTGGTGGTGATTTTTAAGCTTGATTCTAAATAGATTTAATAAGAAGAGCACTTGGAAGAGGTGGCTCAAATTTTGCTCTTTAAGGTATCTTGAAATTATAGGCTCACTCTCCTAAAATTTCAAAAGGCATACAGCTTAGGCTCTTAAGGATATAGCAGTGATAAAAGCTTTCCTAGTCATTTTTCAAAAGCAACACTTCATAGTTTTCTCTCCAACGGTTCTCTAATATACTTGTAGAATGAAGGCAAGAGAAAACCAAGAATAAAAATAGCTGAGCTCTCCACAATTGGACTTCCTGCCTACTTTCCCTGTTCAAAGAAAAGAGGAGACACCATCCTGCAATAGATACTTCATAGACAACTGGGCTTCTGCAGTGTCAGTCGGCATCTGATGCCCCATATCTCCCGGTTCTTTTTGTTGCCAGTGGTTGGCCTGGCGATGGTGGTGAAAGGGGAACAATTAATTTGTAGATGAGGAAGGGCTTCTTTTAATAGTTGAAGGGTACTGTCTGGCATGATTCCAAAGACTTGTAGTGTTTTTAGTGTGGGAATTTCTCCTAGTTCAAGTAAAGTTTCAGGTATTATGTCATAGCACCTACTGAGTGATAGGTGTTGGAGGTAGTTGAGCTGGAAAAATTCTGGAAAGCAGTCACTTTTCAGCATGACACTATCGCTTAAGTCTAGGTGGACAAGACTGGGACATCTTCCAACTAAGGTAGAGACATCCGATCTCTGCAGATTCTTTCGGTACCCGCTGAGATTCAGCTGGGTGACAGTCTCTGACACGTGTGAGACAGCCACCTGCACATGCTTTTCAGTGAATTCATAGCACCAGGAGAGGTTCAGTTCATCCAATCTGCAACAGCTGCTCAGCAAAGTCTTCAGGGCAGATTCAGAGAATCCAGAACACCCAGAAAGGTTTAATCACACTAAATTTGTGTTCTGAGCAAGATTGTTGACAATGGGATCCGAAAGCCGTAGGCCTTCTAGACTGAGATTCTGCAACTTGGAGCAGTGAGACAGAAGGCCGTGGAGGGTAGACACATCGATCACCGAGTTCGACAGGTCCGTGTGCTGTACACGAAAAGGGCTGAAACGTTCAACAAACGGTTGGTCCATAAACGATCGTGGGCAGCGAAAGGCAACCACCCCTCGAGACAGCAGCCGACCAACCACATCTGGGTGGAGGTTTCTGCCCGTGAGGTCTAAGGTCTGCCAGAGAGACTCGTCAAACGCTAGATGATACCATCTCTTACAAACACTGGAGACTTTCAGAAGTTCAGGGAGGCACAGACAGGAGAAGATTCCTAAGAGCAGCTCATCTGGAAGGGAGTCCCATGAAATACCTGGAAAGTTCTCTCGATTTAGCTTAGGTCTGTGGACAATCACAAAGTCCTTGTCATTCCCTTTGCTCTTTAGCCGTTTTCGTGGGGGGCTCTGTGGGTGGCCCAGGTTTGAAAGCAGTTCCTGGGGGATGTTCTCACTGTCCACCTCCCCCTTCTCCAGGGCGGAGACCCCCATGCCTGAAAGCAGTTCAGAAGTCTTGCTAGAATCCCATCCCCACGTGAAGCTGGTGGTAACGTTGCTACTCTGGTTGGGAATCTCCTGGAGGTGTTTCAATATTAGCAATTAGCAAAATTCGCGGCCTAAAAGAATTAAGACGGTCCATTCATGTCTGCCCCCTTTTGCAATTGGTTTACCTGTGCCTGTAGGAAGATTTTTAATCACAGTTTCAATTTCAGTGCTTGTGATTGGTCTGTTCATCTTTTCTATCTCTTCCTGATTCAGTCTTGGCAGTTTGTGTATTTCTACTAATTTGTCCATTTCTTCCAGGTTGTCCATTTTATTGGCATAGAGTTCCTTGTAGTAATCTCTCATGATCTTTTGTATTTCTGCAGTGTCAGTTGTTGCTTCCCCTTTTTCATTTCTAATTCTATTGATTTGAGTCTTCTCCCTTTTTTTTCTTGATGACTCTGGCTAATGGTTTACCTATTTTGTTTATCTTCTCAAAGAACCAGCTTTTAGTTTTATTGATCTTTGCTATTGTTTCCTTCATTTCTTTTTCATTTATTTCTGATCTGATTTTTATGATTTCTTTCCTTCTGCTAACTTTGGGGTATTTTTGTTCTTCTTTCTCTAATTGGTTTAGGTGCAAGGTTAGGTTGTTTATTCGAGATGTCTCCTGTTTCTTAAGGTGGACTTGTATTGCTATAAACTTCCCTCTTAGAACTGCTTTTGCTGTATCCCATAGGTTTTGGGTCGTCGTGTCTCCATTGTCATTTGTTTCTAAGTATTTTTTTATTTCCTCTTTGATTTCTTCAGTGATCACTTCGTTGTTAAGTAATGTATTGTTTAGCCTCCATGTGTTTGTATTTTTTACAGATCTTTTCCTGTAATTGATAGCTATTCTCATAGCATTGTGGTTGGAAAAGATACTTGATACAATTTCAATTTTCTTAAATTTACCAAGGCTTGAGTTTTGACCCAAGATATGATCTATCCTGGAGGATGTCCCATGAGCACTTGAGAAAAATGTGTATTCTGTTGGTTTTGGATGGAGTGTCTTATAAATATCAATTAAGTCCATCTTGTTTAATGTATCATTTAAAGCTTGTGTTTGCTTATTTATTTTCATTTTGGGAGATCTTTTCATTGGTGAAAGTGGGGTGTTAAAGTCCCCTACTATGAATGTGTTACTGTCGATTTCCCCTTTTATGACTGTTAGTATTTGCCTTATGTATTGAGGTGCTCCTATGTTGGGTGCATAAATATTTACAATTGTTATATCTTCTTCATGGATCGATCCCTTGATCTTTATGTAGTGTCCTTCTTTGTCTCTTCTAATAGTCTTTATTTTAAAGTCTATTTTGTGTGATATGAGAATTGCTACTCCAGCTTTCTTTTGGTTTCAATTTGCATGGAATATCTTTTTCCATCCCCTTACTTTCAGTCTGTATGTGTCTCTAGGTCTGAAGTGGGTCTCTTGTAGACAGCATATATATGGGTCTTGTTTGTGTATCTATTCAGCCAATCTGTGTCTTTTGGTGGGAGCATTTATTCCATTTACATTTAAGGTAATAATCAATATGTATGTTCCTATTCCCATTTTCTAAGTTGTTTTTTGTTCGTTATTGTTGGACTTTTCCTTCTCTTGTGTTTTTGTCTAGAGAAGTTCCTTTAGCATTTGTTGTAAAGCTGGTTTGGTGGTGCTGAACTCTCTCAGCTTTTGCTTGTCTGTAAAGGTTTTAATTTCTCCATCAAATCTGAATGAGATCCTTGCTGGGTAGAGTAATCTTGGTTGCAGGTTTTTCTCCTTCATCACTTTCAGTATGTCCTGCCACTCCCTTCTGGCTTGTAGAGTTTCTGCTGAGAGATCAGCTGTTAACCTTATGGGGATTCCCTTGTGTGTTATTTGTTGTTTTTCCCTTGCTGCTTTTAATATGCTTTCTTTGTATTTAGTTTTTGACAGTTTGATTAATATGTGTCTTGGCGTATTTCTCCTTGAATTTATCCTGTATGGGACTCTCTGTGCTTCCTGGACTTGATTAACGATTTCCTTTCCCATATTAGGGAAGTTTTCAACTATAATCTCTTCAAATATTTTCTCAGTCCCTTTCTTTTTCTCTTCTTCTTCTGGAACCCCTATAATTCGAATGTTGGTGCGTTTAATGTTGTCCCAGAGGTCTCTGAGACTGTCCTCAGTTCTTTTCATTCTTTTTTCTTTATTCTGCTCTGCAGTAGTTATTTCCACTATTTTATCTTCCAGGTCACTTATCCGTTCTTCTGCCTCATTTATTCTGCTATTGATCCCATCTAGAGTATTTTTCATTTCATTTATTGTGTTGTTCATCGTTGTTTGTTTCATCTTTAGTTCTTCTAGGTCCTTGTTAAATGTTTCTTGCATTTTGTCTATTCTATTTCCAAGATTTTGTATCATCTTTACTATCATTATTCTAAATTCTTTTTCAGGTAGACTGCCTATTTCCTCTTCATTTGTTAGGTCTGGTGCATTTTTATCTTGCTCCTTCATCTGCTGTGTGTTTTTCTGTCTTCTCATTTTGCTTATCTTACTGTGTTTGGGGTCTCCTTTTTTGCAGGCTGCAGGTTCATAGTTCCCGTTGTTTTTGGTGTCTGTCTCCAGTGGCTAAGGTTGGTTCAGTGGGTTGTGTAGGTTTCCTGGTGGAGGGGACTCATGCCTGTGTTCTGGTGGATGAGGCTGGATCTTGTCTCTCTGCTGGGCAGGTCTACGTCTTGTGGTGTGTTTTGGGGTGTCTGTGAACTTATTATGATTTTAGGCAGCCTCTCTGCTATAAGGTTTGGTTTTGTTCCTGTCTTGCTAGTTGTTTGGCATAGGGTGCCCAGCACTGTTTTTTGCTCGTCGTTCAGTGAAGCTGGGTGCTGGCATTGAGATGGAGATCTCTGGGAGATTTTCGCCAGTTGATATTATGTGGAGCTGGGAGTTCTCTTGTTGACCAGTGTCCTGAAGTTGGCTCTCCCACCTCAGAGGCATGGCACTGACTCCTGGCTGCCGCACCAAGAGCCTTTCATCCACAGGGCTCAGAATAAAAGGGAGTAAAGGAGAGAGAAAGAGCTAGTAGAAGTAAGAACAAAGAAAGAAAGAAAGAAAGGAAGAAAGGAAGGAAGGAAGGAAGGAAGGAAGGAAGGAAGGGAGGGAGGGAGGGAGGAAGGAAGGAAGGAAGGAAGAAAGAAAGAAAGAAAGAAGAAAAGAAGGAAAGAAGGAAAGAAAGAAAGAAAGGAGGGATGGAGGGAGGGAGGGATGGTGGAAGGAAGGAAGGAAGGAAGGAAGGAAGAAAGAAAGAAGATAAAGTAAAATAAAATAAAGTAAAATATAATAGCTATTAAATTAAAAAATAATTATTAAGAAAAAAATTTTTAAAAAAATGGACGGATAGAACCTTAGGACAAATGGTGAACGCAAAGCTATACAGACAAAATCTCATACAGAAGCATACACATGCACACTCACAAAAGGGGGAAAAGGGGAAAAAATGATAAATCTTGCTCTCAAAGTCCATCTCCTCAATTTGGGATGATTTGTTGTGTACAGGAGGGAAGGAAGGAAAGAAAGAAAGAACGAAAGAAAGAAAGGAAGAAGGAAAGAATGAAAAAGAAGATAAAGTAAAATAAAATAATTACAATTAATTATTAAGAAAAAAAATGGATGGATAGAACCCTAGGACAAATGGTGGAAGCAAAGCTATACAGACAAAATCTCACACAGAAGCATGCACATACACACTCACAAAAAGAGGAAAAGGGGAAAATATCATAAATCTTGCTCTCAAAGTCCACCTCCTCAATTTGGGATGATTTGTTGTCTATTCATGTATTCCACAGATGCAGGGTACATCAAGTTGATTGTGGAGTTTTAATCCGCTGCTTCTGAGGCTGCTGGGAGAGATTTCCCTTTCTCTTCTTTGTTCTCACAGCTCCCAGGGGCTCAGCTTTGGATTTGGCCCTGCCTCTGCGTGTAGGTCGCTGGAGGGCGTCTGGTTTTTGCTCAGATAGGACGGGGTTAAAGGAGCCGCTGATTCTGGGGCTCTGGTTCACTCAGCCCAGGGGGAGGGTGGGGCGAGCCTGCTGGCAGCAGAGGCTAGCATGACGTTGCACCAGCCTGAGCCTCGCCGTGCATTTTCCCGGGGAAGTTGTCCCTGGATCATGGGATCCTGGCAGTGGCGGGCTGCACAGGCTTCCCGGAAGGGAGGTGTGGATAGTGACCTGTGCTCACACACAGGCTATTGGTGGCGGTAGCAGCAGCCTTAGCATCTCATGCCCGTCTCTGGAGTCTGCGCTGATAGCCGTGACTCGCGCCCGTCTCCGGAGCTCCTTTAAACAGCGCTCTTAATCCCCTCTTCTCGCGCACCAGGAAACAAAGAGGGAAGAAAAAGTCTCTTGCTTCTTCGGCAGCTCCAGACCTTTTTCCGGACTCCCTCCCGGCTAGCCGTGGTGCACTAACCCCCTGCAGGCTGTGTTCACGCGCCAACCCCAGTCCTCTCCCTGCGCTCCGACCAAAGCCCGAAACTCAGCTAGCAGCCCCGCCTGCCCCGGCGGGTGAAGAGACAAGCTTCTCGGGCTGGTGAGTGCTGATCGGCACTGATCCTCTGTGCGGGAATCTCTCTGCTTTGCCCTCCGCACCCCTGTGGCTGCGCTCTCTTCCACGGCTCCGAAGCTCCCCCGATCCGGCATCCGCAGTCTCTGCCCGCAAAGGGGCTTCCTAGTGTGTGGAAACATTTCCTCCTTCACAGCTCCCTCCCACTGGTGCAGGTCCCGTCCCTATTCTTTTGTCTCTGTTTTTTATTTTTTTCTTTTGCCCTACCCAGGTACGTGGGGACTTTCTTGCCTTTTGGGAGGTCTGAGGTCTTCTGCCAACATTTAGTAGGTGTTCTGTAGGAGTTGTTCCACGTGTAGATGTATTTCTGGTGTATCTGTGGGGAGGAAGGTGATCTCCACATCTTACTCTTCTGCCATCTTTCCCTGGAGCCTGTGTTTGGGAGTATTATATGGAAGAAATATCCCATGAGAATCTTATGGGATAATTTATATCCTGAGATGGGTAGAGATTTGGAACCATATAGGAGGAGGTCACTATTACATCAAAGATGTACATATGGTATAGCTACTATACAAAATGTGATTTATAGTTCCCATGTTGTTACTTTTTATATGTTACCTTTATGCCTTTACATGGCAGAGAATATCTCCTTCCTCTTTACTCTTCTCCATTGGACAGAAATCATGTGGTTCTCCTATATGATTATAAATTGCTTGAGTCATTTGTAAGAATAGCATATATCATCATTTTTCATTATATTTATCTACATATTAACTGTGCCTCTTTTCCCCAATAGACTGTAAATTTCTTGAGGGTATTGTATTTCTACCATGTTTGTGTCTTTCCCATCCTTGCATTTTGTACAGTGCCTGACACATATCAGACCCTCAATAAATGTCTCTTCTCTTTTCTTCTCAGGGAATGCTTTGTTTTCATTTAGAAGAATGGTTTTCAAACTGAAAAAAGAAGACCACATTGTGATTAAGAGGAGATTAGACAAGAAAATAGCATGAGTTCTTATTCTGAAAGAACCTACAAGCATGATCACAGAACCTCCCACAGTGTAAATTGTGAGGTGCCCATGGAGAATGTGAGAGGCAGTAAAGAATGACAGTGGGGAGAGATTGCCTTGAGGTCAAGGATGAGAAAGATATACATCTTTGGAATTGTAGACATCCAGCTTAGTTCAGTCCTGATTTATCTTGTGGAAGAGAGATAGGACTTCATGTGGCTCCAGATGACAAAACTAGCACTTAGGAGGAGGTTGATTCAATATTAAGTAAGGAAGAAATTTCAAGAGCTGGAGTTACCTCAAATGAGATTAGCTTTCAAAATAATTTTTATTAACAGAAAATGTTCAAACAGAGACTAATTATTTGAGAGAGACAATGTGGAGATACTTTTACTGGGTGGAAGGTTGTACTAAACTCTAAGGAACTTTCCTAATCTAACGTTTTATGGGATTATGTTTATTGAGTTGAAGCCTTATGTGCCTTTAAAATGTAATCCACAAACATAGTGATGTATATATTCCTTTGGGAAAATTCAGGTTGGAATAGCTACTTCCTTGATGTATTTATATGTTTTTTTTACCACAAAAAAGTCAAGAAGATACCTAAAAACTAACATTTTAAATCATCTTGTACCTAGAGAAAAATATTTCAGAGGAGGAAGAAATGACAGGCTTGTTAAGAGTAAGGAAGGCTCCCAAGAAGATTAGCGAGTATGAATCACATGTCTAGATCAGAAGGGTCAGTTCAATAAGGCAAGCTTTAAAAAGGTCCATTGGGCCGATCCCCAAGAGACAGTTATAAAATGACTGTTGCCAATCAAATCTCGAGTTGAAGTTTCTGTGAGTGTGAGTGTGAGTGTGAGTGTGAGTGAGTGTGCCTACGTATTTCAACAATTGAAATGTCAAATCAAAACCAACATCAGTCATCATGGTGTCAGTGTGGTGGAGATAGAATTGACATGTAGCTGGAGATTGGGGGAACTGAAAGGTCTTTTTAAATGTTGAGAACTCATCTTAGAGTGTTGGCAAGCAAGAGAGTATTTAAGGCATAGTACATAATTCTAGGCACATTTATGACTAGAAAATTTTCTATATTAATGGGAAAAATAACCATTTATCATAATATAAAACACCTTCCCACAGAAAAACTCTAAGGGAAGCTTCTCATTTCTAATTCACTTCTAACTAACTTAACCCCAGTATTATCCTTTCCTTTCATTTTCTCCCCCACAATTCTTTACTATTGACTATAGTTAGCCTTTTCTCCTCAAAGTTTCCCCAGACTGATGGTTACCATGTTCTTACATGTGACTTCTTCCATTCTGAAATGTTCTTATACATCCTTTCTAGATATTCATTAGAAATTAGAATTTTAAAAGCCTAAAAATATAACATATATTTTACAATCACAGCATAAAAGTAAGAGTACCACAGTATGTCATTCATTCTGACCTATCTATCCTTGTTCCGTAGTCTCCCCAGAGTTGTCCCCGATCATTCTTGTCCACAACTCTACCTGCTCATTGGCCTGCTACTGAAGGAAAACGCAGCACCTTCAAGAGGAACGAAAAAGAGCATAACAATTTTTCTTCAGCATTTGTGTTGTGACATCAATAAAATACTTCATGACTTTTGAGTCTTGTGCATTTCTTGTGATTCTCCTGGATTTTTCTCTAATGTAATACTTTCATAAAATGCCACATTAAATTTGAGCTCAATCAAAATAACTTATTATACAGTTAACAACAGGTTATTAAACTTAAGCTATGTGGAGCAAGGGAAAACCCAAAAACATCTACCCTGAGTCTTCATCATAATGACTAGGCTTTGCTTGTTTCATTGGGACTTGAGTTCCTCAAGGCAGGAGATGTGATTTATTTGGCTCTTTTGGAATGGTACCTTCCATAGCACTCAGCATATAAAAAGTACTCATTCATTCATACATTTTAGAAATATTATTGAGTCTTAACTATGGTGAGGACAATTTTTAGTTTTGGGGGAACAGTGGTAAAGAATAGGACAGCTTGATTTCTGCTATCCAAGGCAGGCAATATAGTAGCATGTGGTTCAAAAATTTGAATACTACCTCTTAGAAAATGTATGACCTGGAGAAACCTACTTGAGTCTGTTTTTGTTTGCTTGTTTGTTTGTGTTTTTTTTGTTTGTTTGTTTTTAATCAGAAGAAAGGGGAATCTCATTGATGGGAAGACCTTAAGGATTCACTGAATTAGTACAAATTACTTTGACTACTGCCTGACATAATATATATGTTAATTCTTTTTTTATGATCATGGGGGGGTTTATATTTCAGCTGAAGGATGGATAATTTAAAAATAACAACATGAAAGTGTGGCATGGGTTATGAGAAAGGAAGTCTGGAGTATTATGGAGAATCCCACAGAAGTACTTGACCTAGTCTAAAGGGCAAGGGAACTGTCTGGAGGAAGTCAAGTTTGCTCTGAGACCTGCTCCATTAACACTGGCTGAATGAATGCCAACGGCAACTTTCCATTACTTGTGGGACCATTACTGAGTTTGTGAGTTATTTACATTGTTTTGATTTTTCTTTCTAATTCCTCTTCTGCTAGCAGAAGTGGTGGCCATTTTGACCTTTTGTACCCTTCAAATGTTTCTGCTTAGTAGATAACATGCACTGCCTTCTGAACGTGTGTGTTATTTAGTTGTTGTATGCTTTTCTTGGTTGATTTTAATTAATAGAGTGGTTATAACAAAGTATGAGAAGTCCTGCATTATATTCCATGTGTGATGAGGGAAGGGCTAAAACTAGGTATGGGTAGAATAAATGTCCCAGATCACACCAAGGCTGAAGCAAAATTATAAAATAGGTGACATTTACCTTTAGTGCTCATTACTTCTCTCTTACCAGCACATCTATGTAACCAAAGACCCATTGTCATCATGTTTCTCTAGGGTCTCTTCTGTTACTGAGAATAGCAAACTAATGGAGAAAGTATGGTTTTTATAGGGTGAGTATAATTTATTATTTTCCATAAATTTTAAGCATGAAAGAGGTTGCTATTAATAATTTCAGGACAATAGGCATAATCCAAGACTGTCTTGGGTAAATGAGGATGTATGGACATCTTAGATATTAAAGACTTAATATATTAGCCCTTTGGAGATATTTCAGTGTGCACCTGATAAATGCTACTGCTTGCTTTCAGTACTTTTTATTTTTAAATTAAAAAGACCAAATGAAATGACAATAATTAACCCAAATTAATTCATTTCTAATAGTAGAATTTTATTCACTTTAGCCCATGGTGAAGAAGATATTTACTGAGATCATATCCCAGTACCTGTTGAATTATATACTTTATAAGTGAATCTAAACCTGGCCTTTGTATAACCTTTAAGGGTATACAAAGGGTATGTGTGTGTCCAGGGGAATACTACACAGTCCGAAGAGTTGGCAACTCTTTTTTATTTCAGTTTGTACACACCAAGACAACTCATAATTAGAACTCAGATCAAAGCTAAACTATATCCAGTAGTAAATAATTCATAACACACTTCCTTTTCTCATCTCCCTTGCTTAACCCAAACTGAGACCCATTTTGTGTTCCATTGCTCCTTTGAGAAATAATCACTCAACACCTCAGGACTTTTCCCAATTTCTGTCTTTTTGATAATGTCTGCTGTTTCAAAATACCTCATTATCTCCACTCTCCCACTGAGCTTGTGATGTGATGGTCATTTGCCTTGCCTGAGGAAGGAAGAGACAAGTTTTTCCTCTCCCAACAATCCTGCACATTGAGATCTGACCAGAGCATTCTCAAGCTGATTCCAAATACATTCCCTGGAAAGGGGAGAGCTGATTGTTCATCCCATTGTCATTGAATTGGAGAATGTTCTGCCAGGTCTGTCTCTTTGACAGATTTCCTAGTCAAAGAGAAAACTCTCTAGCACTTAGAAAACAAAGCTGTTTCAGGTTGTTTGACTGTGAGCTGATAAACAAGGCCTGGGGTGAGAAATGCAAAATACACACACACACACACACACACACACACACACACACACACACACACACACACAGATAGAGGTCCACGTGTGGGCATCTGGTCAGTTGAAGACTGTACTGACATATTTATCAGTCAAGCTGCATTGCTTTCTTTCTGACCTGCTGGACACATATTCAGTTGATAACTTCCTACTACCTATCACAAAACAATAGAAATCTTTTAAGGAGACAGTCCAAATTGCTCTAATACCTTCTTTAAAGAGAACAAAATGCAGAAAGTTAGCCTGTAGGGACTTCATTTTTCATAGATATGCAATTTATGGTGTTTAAATATAAGCTTTTGATTTTAGGTTGAAAGGATCTTGTCAAAAATGTACATGAAATACATTTATGTTGGGCTCTTTTATACTTAGGGTTACAGCTGATCCTTCTCATGTCTTTTATCCCCAGAACACTTGACTGGCACCTGACTTCACTACTTCGCTTTAGTAGCTGATTCAGAGAAGGCTGTTTCTGAATTTCCTTTTTACTTTTTTTTTTTTTGGTCATGAAGAGAGAGAGATTTGGGGTTAGGACCAGGGTAAGGTGAGTGGGGGACATTTACCTTGGACACATTTAAGGGAGCACCAGAAAACCCAAGAATCAAGATAAATAATATTTTCATGCAATATTTAAAAAAATCAAAATCAATGCAAAAATGTATGGTAAACAAAATATTAACATTTTAAAATAAAACAGGAATCAGTATTACTGATTTTTTTCTTTTACCTCAAGATCCACTATGGCTCTGTATGGCACTGGGTGGAATGTAATAACAATAAGCTGGAGAATGAGGTGATATTTCTGAGGCAAATGCACATCTATTTCTCCATTTCTTCCAGGAGCACATTGGAAGGGCATCAGGGATTAGAGTCAATGGAATCATGAATTCATTGAGCAAAAATTCTCCTCAGCCAGTAGATAATATAATCACATAAAACAGTCCTGAAGGCACAGCCCTCAAAATAAGTCTAAAGAGAAAGATGGAGCAAAGGCAAACCAATTAGACAAGGGGTTATACAACTGAGTGGATCTGCTCAGTAGAAAGTGGGAAAGGAAGGGAGGGATGGGGAGTTGGAGTAGCAAAGGTATCAGGTTATTGTGGAAGGTTTCATGGTCAGACACACGAGGGAACCAGAGTTTGTGCACAGTATTCTTGGCAGTGTTTCTATAGATTTCCTAGGGAGGACGCTGGCATAGGAATTGGAAACTACAGAAGACCTTGGACAAATTACTTAGCCTCTCTGTGATTCAGTATTTTTATCTGAAACTTGGAATTTATCAAGTTTGCTAATTATAAGGAAGTGACTCATGTGTTAAATGGTTATTGTTTGTAACTTCACACCTCCTATTGAGACACTGGAATTGAGTGATAGCTAAGGTCTGAGTCTCCTTCCTAGATGATCTCCTTTATATTCTTATTTTTTTGTGGTTAAATGTACATAACATGAAATTTACCATTTTAACCATTTTTAAATGCACTGTCCAGTGGCATTAAGAGCATTCACATTGTTGTGCAACCGTCATCACCATACGTCCCCAAAATTTTTCATCTTTTCCAGTGGAAATGCTGTATTCATTAAACACAAACTCCCCATTTTCTCCTCTCCCTAACCTCTGGCAACCACCATTCTACCTTCTGTCTCTATGAACTTGATTACTCTAGGTACCTCAATAACTGGAATCATGCAGTATTTGTCATTTTATGTCGGGCCTATTTCACCTAGCATAATTTCTTCAGATTCATCCATGTTGTAGCCTGGGCCAGTTTTCCTTCCTTTTTAAGACTGAATAATATTCCATGGTATGGATACATCACATTTTGGTTATTCGTTCATCTGCTGATGGACACTTGGGTTGCTTCCACCTTTTGGCTATTGCAAATAACACTGTAATGAGCTTGAGTGCACAAGTGTTTCTGCTTTCAGTTCTTTTGGGTATATACCTGGAAGTGGAATTACTGAATCATTTGATAATTTTATGCTTAATTTTTTTGAGGAACTGCTAAGCTATTTTCCACAGAGCCTGCACCTTAATTTCCACCAGCAGTGCACAAGAGTTACAATTTCTTTCCAACCTCACCCACACTTGTTATTTTCTATATTTTGTTTGTTTTTTAATAAAAGCCATCCTAATGGGTGTGGAGTGGTATCTCATGATTTTGATTTGCATTTCTCTAATAATACATGACTCTCAGCATCTTTTCATGCAATTGTTGGCTGTTTATATATCTTTGGGAAAATGTCTATTCAAATCATTTGCCCATCTTTAAACTGGGCTATTTATTTGTTTTGTTGTTGTTGTTAAGTTGTAGAAGTTCTTTATATATTCTGGATAGTAATCTCTTATTAGATATTTGATTTGCAAATATTTTCTTCCATTCTATAGGCTGCCTTTTCACTCTGTTCATAGTGTCCTTTGATGCACAAAAGTTTTAAATTTTGCTGACGTCTAATTTATCTATTTTGCTGTTGTCATTATTGTTACCTGTGCTTTTGGTGTCTTATCTAAGAAATAATTGCTAAATTCAATGTTATGCAGATTTCCCCCTGTGTTTTCTTCTAGAAGTTTTATAGTTTTACTGCTTACCTTTGTGTCTTTGATCTATTTTGAGGTAAGTTTTGTATACAGTGTAAGTTAAGGGTTCAATTTCATTCTTTTGCATATGGATATCCAGATTTCCCAGGGCCATTTATTAAAAAGACTGTTGTCCTTTCCCCATTGAATGGTCTTGGCAATGTTATTGAAAATTATTTGACCATATATACATGGGTTCAATTTTGGGATTTCTATTCTCTTCCATTATTGTATACGTCTGTCTTTGTGGCAGTACCATATTGTTTTGATTACTGTAGGTTTGTAGTAAGTTTTGAAATCGGGAAGTGAAAGACCTCCAAATTTGTTCTTCTTTTATAAAATTGTTTTGGCTATTCAGGGTTCCTTGAGATTCCATATTCTCCCTCATCTTTAAAAAAAAAAAAACAAACCTTCTTCCAATTCCATATTTCTCTTTTGCTCACTACAGTCAACATCTGGAAAACGTTTTTCTCCTCACTTACTATATCTACTTCCCCATTTACCCCCTCTCAACCCATTGCTACCTGACTTTCATCCCCACCACTCACTGCAGTTAATCTTGTTAAGTTCATCAATGGTCTTTTTGTTTCTAAACTTAGGAGACACTTATCTCCCTACCTTAGCAGCACTTGTGACCATTAAGCTCTTTTCAAGTCTAGAATATTCTTCCTTTGGCTCCTTGGAAACAACACCCTCCAATTTCTTCCTATATCTTTAGCTGTTTCTTCCCAGTCTCCTTCTTGTGCTCCTCTGACCATATTCTAGAATCCTTTCTCTTCTACTTAATAGCTGATTCTGAGTGATTTAATGCATTCTCCTGACCACAATAATTGGGCAAACATGGACTAATGACTCTAAGTTATTCTTTTGAAAAAAAGGGAAGTTTCAATGTAGGTGGCTCAGAGGTAGGATGAGGGGACATTTAAATGGTCAGGTGCAATGACACAGATTATCTTTTGACCCAGACCTCTTTGACCAGTGTTACAAGGCTTAGCCAAAGGGGTTTTAACTAATTATCAATTCAAATAAAAAGATTTAGCACTGCAATGTCTGGTAAGACTGAGCCACCAAGCTACCTCAAATAGTCCTGCTTGGTGGTTTGATAACTGAAAGGATACATAGGAGTATTAATCACAGCCTGCTCTTTATATCTCATTTATCCTGCATGAAAGCTATAGGTGCAGAGTTCTACAGAGAGAAAAAAAGAAGGGGATTTCTGCATTTATATGTGGGTTCTTCCATTCATATAGGTAGCAGCTGCATTAAGCAAATAGTCAGGACACATGCCTTGAAGCAGAGCTGAGGGATTTGGGAGGAACTACATTATTATTTATTTTCTGTGTGGTTTCAAGTTATCCAGTTGTAGCAGGACTACTGAACATACTTAAATGCCAAATATATGACCCAAATCATGGAGATTGCAGACTTGGGCAAGAAAAAGAAAATGACTGTCCTTGTCCAGACTGCCAGCTCAGCATCTACCCTTCTCTTTGGTCATCTGCTTACCTCAGAACCTGGGCATTTAGGCTGGCTTTGCCTAGACTGGTCCCCCAACTGCTACATTTTACTTGGGTCTGGCTTACTTAATTTTTTTTCTGGGATCAAAATTATATGTTTCCTTTGTTCTGTTGGGTAATAAAACCTCCTCTGAAAATTTATTCTCAGCCAAGACATTCAAGTGATAATACTTTATAGATTATTATACCCATAGAAATTTTTTGTCTTTGATTGGGCCATTTAAGTTCTTGGCCTACAGCAGTTAATTTAATGATGCAGGTTTAACACTTGTGACATGTGAGCTTGTGGGAAGATATCTCTGAGGGTAGGTCATAGTCTGGGCTTCTTTTCTCCTTACTAGGAAGTAAGTTTTTCTAGCACGAAGAAATAGCTAAAGCAATCAGTTGGTCAAGGATCCAACTAACTTGACTTTGTTTTCTTTTCTGGGGGACAAAATTGGAGAAGGCTTGGAGAGTAGGGGGTTGGGATTGCTTTGGATGTTTGAACTGATTCTCTCTTGCTAGTTAAGAAATCAGTCTGGCATAGCTGTTTGCTGTGGAATTTTTCACACTTTATCTAGCATCCCATGTCTCTATTGCCTGAGAAATGTATTTATATTTACACTGTGAAGCGTGAATATGCTGCTGTTCTTTGGGGAAAGGGATTCATCAAATAATCCTTTTGCTTGAGTATTATTAAGTGGACCATAGCACTTCCTCTGCTTGTTTTTGCTTGGAGCCCTTGAGACATGTGAGGTGGCCTTGTCCAGTTCAGTGGTTTCAACAGGGTGAGCCAGATTTAAAGAAACGTAAATTCAGTTGAGAGAGAAGGTAAAATGGCATAGCTAAATAATGGGCTTTAATAGGCAAACCAAATAGTTAAATGCAAGATGCTTGCTACATGCTGAAACTTAAGGAATCCATATTCAATGCAATGCATTATTAAATACAACACTGAGCATATGGGTACCCACAATTAATATATATAAATAGCTGATAAAATTGCTTGGTATTAGAAAGCTAGCGGCAAAAATGACCTCATATGTCAAGCAGACAAGTAGGCAGCTACCATTTTCTTTGTACACCTTACAGATGATAAATTAGTTTTATGGTCTGCATGGGGCCCTTATCACACTACAGCACCAAGTGCATGATAAAGAAAAAAAAATGCCTCAGCTCAAAAATCAAACTGGAATTTGGAGTCCCAGCGGAGCTCATTTTTTAAATGTAAAGAATTTTAGCCTGCTTCCTTCGGGGAAGATTTATTGTGGCTAAGAGAAATGTAGATCTTGGTTATGTGTTTTGATTAAAACTTGATTTTTGTTTTTATTGACACTGGATAGAATGTGAATCTGTCATAACTGGCTGCCTATTGATTGAGAGCAGTTTGGTCGAATGGGCACAGGACAGGAAAAAGAAGGGGGAGTTCTGACTTTTATTTCCAGCTCTACTACTAATAGGCAAAGCTGACCTTGGATAAAACTTTGTAACTCTTTACTAGCTCTGCCTGCCTTACTAATTCTCCTCAATGCTGGTGAATAAACATTCTCTGTTTTATCCTAAATTCATAGGATACAGGAGGGAAGTTACACAGTCTAGAATTAAAGAAGAATGGACTAATTTGTCCTAGAGTTATATAGCGTAAGTACTAACTAAATAAATGGCACTGTTGTGTGATATGTATGTGTCAGGGTCGGGGGAGGGGAGCCATTGATGTCTATTTAAAAATCTTGAATAGAAAAAACCCCAGAAAGATAGCAGGCTCTCTCTCAGGATTTGTGTGTGGTTTCTCAGCCTTTTTAAAACTTAAAAATCTAATGTGTTCTTTTTCTACACTTTGACATTCAAAATAAATTCAATATTAGACTGAAATCAATCTGTAAGTTTCAGAGGTCTGCTTTGCTTTCAAGTAACATGAGACCCTGTCCTCCCCCAAACTCTGCTCTCCTGGAATCACTACTTTGCCAGCCAAGGGTCTCCTTAACATTATTTTCATAGCAAACCCATCAGTGGTCTGTTGTTCCATATCAGGCAAGCCACAGCTTGTACCTGTGATAGGATGCATTCCTGTGCCTCTGGGATGTGGCTGGGATTTCAGAGGTGATTAAATTCCTTGTTTTAGGACTAGCATTATTCAGAGAGCTGGAGTGAGAAAAGATTAGTTGAAGTTATAAAGAGGGATAGCTTGAAGAAGTGAACAAGTCTTTCCTTTTTTCTCCTGTTTTTGTCCACTCTTTTGCTCCTCCCCACCCCCGGAAGAGTGGTCCTTTCTTTTAAAATTATTTTTAAAACTCACTTAATTCCTACACATAATTAGGAACAGTGTTATCTGTTTTTGTTTCCCACATCGTAGCCAGAAATGATGTGTTTGGACTGTGCGGAAGAAGTAAGCTGGTCCACACAGGAAGGAGCTAAGGGCAAGTCAGAGGCAAAGCCTTTGGGGTCCCCTTCTACTAAGGTGGTGTCTCTATGGTCTCAGCAATGCCCCAGTGTAAATATATGTCTTGCCTCACAGTTCCTGTTGTTGTTGTTGTTGTTACTGTTGCTGTTGTTGTTTGATCCCCTTTTAGAGTTATGGGAATGGCATGTAAAGACTCTGGTTATCTTTCCAAACTCTGAGTAAAGTAAACAGTTCTTCTTGGTCCTCATCATTGCCAGGATTTCACATATGTCCCTGATATTTCATTCATCCCTGTATGCATTCGTCTGTACATATTTACTGAGCAATCACTATGCCAAGAGCCAGTGACACAAAACCCTTCCTGAATGGCCTGTATCCTCCTCAAGCCCAGTTTCACCTTCCTCATCAGCACCACCATTTCCTCATGCTTATCCTTCCTTCCAGGTCTGCTAAATGTCATGTCAGCTACCTTTGCATGTGTTAACTACCCTCTTGCATCTGAGCCTCTGTACCTGAGGTTTCCCTGGCCCAAACTGTCTTCTCCCCACTTCCCTCCCAGGTCACTCCTAGTCATTCTTTAGGTGTCCAATTAATGAACACTTTCATCAGGAAGACTTAGTACTGTTAGACTAGGCTGGATGCTCCTCCATTATAATTTATTCTTGGTAAACTTTACTGCTACAGCTGTTTGGTTGCACTTCATCCCCACTGAACTATATGATCCTTGAAAGCAGAGACCATCATTACCATTATATTACCAGCATCTACATAAACCTTGGCACACAGACAATACCTAATAAATACTTTTGAATAAATAAATGCAACCACAATTGTCTTTGTCTCATAAGCTGCAGAAGGGTGTGAGTCCAGCATTTTGCCCTCCAAGAGGATCGAGTTTACCTCCTCTTGGCTGTAGTAGCTTAGGAGTGCTTAGATGTGTTGTTGACAGAGATTCAGGAACTAAGGAGAGGCTTTTAATTTATAAAATATTGTTTAAAAAGTTATTATATGAAGGTCACTGCTTGGAACTGATCACAAAGTATATTTATGTTACATTGTAATTACATGCCAATATAATTTGCTATGTAAATAATGTTCAGCACAGGTTTGTTAGACGATGTACATTTATACTGTTAAATCCCTGGGAA
>NW_006791020.1:76303-81310 GCF_000442215.2 Lipotes vexillifer | reverse complement strand
ACTCTTTCCTTGAACTCTTAGATCTGGGAAATGCTACATGACACTGCATATGAGGTCTTGTCTAGATTGTTTACATAATGCTCATGTAGCTCCACATGGCATTTGTCATTCTCCTGGGCTGGCAATAAACCTATCGTCACTTAGAGGAAACCAATCTGGGTAGGTAATGACAGGGATGAATAAAGTCATTTTGTAGATGTGCAACTGTGGTCTTTAAAAATAAAGCAGATCCTTCTCAGGGGGCTGCTAACCTTGCCAGCTAGTTGACATTGTTTAGATCAGAGGACACTCAGCCAGTGTGTGAACAGAGAAGAAAACCAGCAGGATTTCCAAACAAAGGCTCTCTCTCTCTCTCTCTCTCTCTCTCTCTCTCTCTTTAAGTTTTACTTGAGCTTATCAGCAGCAGTGGAGCTGATTTGGAATGGAAATGAAATGGTGGCCCCAAGTGGGGTCCAGCCTCCCAGTTACTAGCTACACAGTGGGGGACAATCGACAGACATATGCACTGAGATCACTTATTACATTTCTGCTCTTTATCTCAGCTTATCTCATGGCTTTGTCCCCTCACATTCTAGCAAATTTTGGGGCCCTAGAGACACAAAGGGACAAAATGCTTTGTCCTTGTTTGTTGGTAAAGTCACTCCAGGAAATGCTACTGACAAAAAGGTTAGGAATTGGTTTCTTTTCACAGAGATTCTAATGAGCACATAAACATACATGCAAAAAGTAGGATTTATGCCTCTGAATATGGCTTGTAAGGAGGGAGTAAACCTCCTGAATTTAGCAATCAAATTTGTTAAGTCTTCTCTAAAGCCTAAACTTCCAATTAACAAGCAAATCATCATCAGACAGCCAGTGAATGGCAAATTCATTCCATTCAACATCTTTTCAAAAGTGGATTTTGTGCACTTATCTCCATGAAAACCCAGCAGGAAGATTTTCCCTGGGAGTGCTCCTACATCTGCCTGTTTTTAATGATGGTAATGGCAAGCAATATTCTACAATTACTTTGGTGATCTCATTTCAAGCATGCAAATCATATTATTGAAGAGCCCAGTAAAAGCCATCCATTTGTTCCTTGGAACCAACAGATAGGTTCTGAGGGATCAGTGAATGCTGCTTGGAGAAGGCCAGGCCCTTCTGTCTCATAACTTCTACTGCATGGTGGTAGAATTTGCCCTCCAAGGTCAGAAAAGACAACCTAAATATAGACATCAAAGGCGAAATGAAACAAAATCATTCCTAAAGTGAAGGAGTACTTCTTTTTGTTCCGTTCATGAAAGATCAGCTTTGTAACTCACTTAATTAAAAATAACATCATTTAAAGAGAAATGAAGAAAAATAAAAAAAATACACACTGCTGCTAAAGTTCATGAAGTCAAAGCCAAGACTGCTCAGGAATGAGAAACCCTTTATGTTCCACAACTGGAGCTTTTAGACTCCATTAGACTGGGAAATGATAGTCTGTAACTGAAGCTATGAAGGATATGGAACTTAGGGGAGGGTGCAAAGTGGATAGTCAAGAAGGAACCAATTTAATTAAACCAGAGAGGAGACTTTGAACAAGTTGCCAAACTGAGGGAGTAGAAGTAAATATTAATAGCTAGAGTAAAGAAGCCAAGCAAGTCTGAGAACAGACTTGAGTGATGACCAGTAAATAGATTTCTATCTATAGCTGACCTTTGCTTGACTGCTGTGTGGGGAAAGGCATAAGATGCTGGTGATTTTAGAAAAAGGAGAGAGATTTCTTTCAAAGTGGTCCCTTTCCTTACTTTACCATATCTGTTATATTCATTTGACTTTTTAATTTACTACATTGTTTACAATTGATTATCTTTCAAGTGTGCATATCTTGGTTTCTTGCTCTATAGTAAGTTCCTGGAGGGCAGGAATCTTTTTTGTTTTACATACAACTCATGACAATTACCTTGAACATCTCAGGAACTCAGTGAATACTTGTGATGGATTGATCAAGACAGGTCATTAAGACTCACTGCTATGAGCCGTCTCTAGTTTGAACAGATGGTGATGGTTTTGCCTACTTCATATGGACATAATGTGAAGATAGGAACTATTCCAGGCATAACTAGGAAGCCAGACAATGGAACTTGGACATTATGGTCACCTCAGATCCTGATGGTTCATTTACAAAAGAGGACTGCATCTCTTACTGAGGTAGCACTGAAAGGACATCCTACTAAGAGGCCCTCTTATATGATAAAATATCTTTAAACTTAAATCTATCTAATTAATAGTGTTTTCTGCAACTACCCAAAATCTATTGATGGGTATTTGATTTTTCTGATCAAAACAAAACCACAAAGTGGATAATTCAAGCCCCCAAATCCATGACTTAATGTAAGTATTCCAATTTATCTATTATTATGCTATTAACTAGATAACTGCTTTATCTCCATGGAGTTTTTGAAATCTTTCTTAGATACCTCAGCCCATACTCATCTCTCTCTGATCTTATGTGATCCATATTACATGAGAGCAGTCAAATAATTCAGCATAGGGTTCAAATCAAATGTAAGGACTCACACAGCTTAACCCTGTTTAATATTTATTTGACTGCTCTCCTTTGATTGCAAGCTTCTCAAGGGCTCTCCATCTGTTCAAAATATTATTTTCCTTAATTCCAAAGCAGTATAATTCAAGCATTATTTAATAAATATTCACAGTCTGTGATGACCATGGCTTTTAAGATGAGGACCTATGTTAAGACAGCACATCAAATGTTAAAAACAAACAAACAAACAAACCCAGCAGACTCCAAGGAGGATTTCCTTGGCTCATTGTCCTTTAATATTAAGCTCAAAAGAGGGAGTGATAGAGCTCAGGAAATGTAATGGGCTGAGGGGCCTCTCTCCAGTAAGTTGCCAATTCACAAATACCAATTCTTTACCTTCTGATGACTGCTTCATGGTATAAAAAGAAAATTTTTGTCCAACTCCTAGCTAGGGTGTGTGTGTGCAGGGTGTAAGTGGCATATGTCACAGCCATCTTTTTTAAGCTGACTTCCTAAATATCACTGCTAAATTGGTTGTGTTTCTATGAACCCAGTTAGCATTTCTGTAAAACTAATAATATATAATACAAGTATGTATCCTCTGCATTTCTGCCTGTTGTTCTCAAATTACACAGGTGAACTTCCTGAGAAAAAAGTCATTATGCTTTCTTCTTCTTACCTGGGATGAAGTTTGTGCTAAATAAATGTCAATACCTTCTTTACTGCCTCAGCCACTAACGACTTGTTTCACCAGAAATCCCTGGTCCATGAAAGAGTACACACAGAGACTAGTGTTAATAAAATTGGAACACTTCTATCCTTTAATTTTTACTGAGTTCTTACTCAGCTGTAGAATCTTTGACACTATTTCTCTCTCCTTAAAGTGCTTTGAGGCAGACATTAAAGGCAACTGATTATTCATAAAATTCTTAAAATCCAAACTTCTCTACATCTCCTAGAGAGGGTTCAGCAAAGTAAGTACTAGAGCATCAGGGATATCTCCTCCCAAATATGGTCATTTTCTCTTGACACTTCCCTAGAGTGAGGACTTTCAACTCCCAAAAGCTGTCAACAATATACTTTTTAGCAACATTGATGAAAGCCACCAAACAACAATGAGAAGCCCCCAAAATAGATTCACAGGGTGTGTGGTGGCTAAGAGCTGGGTTTGCTAAAAATAAATCTGTTTCTGCTCCCTCCATCATCCTTTTTCTGCTAGACTATAATTAAAGTCCACATCTGAAATTCTTATTGAGCTGCAAAGTCCCATGAGTGATTGGCATCTGGCATCCAAAAATATTCCGCAAAGAACAGTGCTCTCAGTGGCACATCTGATAGGCTTGGCTCACTTTCAGGGCTCCTGGATTCCTGATGAGTGGCAAACCAATGGATAAACAGGAAGATTACTTCAGCCCAATATCAATCAATCAGTTGGTTCTTCCATCAATGACTTAAAGTAATTTCCCATGCCTACCCTCACTTACCCCACATTGGCACATGAAAGAAGCATGATAGAAAAATCAGCCTCACTAGCTGGAACACTTTTTGTCTTGTCAGTGCTGGGAAAAAGGGACCCAGCTTCGTTGGGAAAATGTGGTTTCCTGACGAGACGGAGAATTGCACTTTCCTGTTGGTCCAAATAGTTTTAGTTTTTGCATAGAAATTCCACCCAATTAAAGGACCTTTATTTGAACCCAAAATCTGTGGTCTCCCTAGAAAGGAGAGATTAGTTTTAGGTAGGAGGGGAAAAGCCTTTTCCATCATCTTGTTTTTCATACTTGTTCCATTTGCGCGAAGACTAGACAATGTGTGATTTCATGTGGGTTACTCCTCATAGCATCCTAAATAAGAATATTTTGGACAATGAGAAGCATTTTTCTCTCTGAGCAGTCAAATAAACCTAATCATATGAATATACAATGAGATAAAACACCAGTCTTACACTGAAAGGTTTTATGATTTTAAGTAGAATTGTGCTAAACTCTTATCATAATTGTAATTAGAAAGACAGGCCAGTTTCCTGCTGCTCTTGCTCACATTTGACATGTGAAGAGTATGAGCTTAGATACCTGAGCTGAATTCTTGATTTATACTAGTTTAGAGTTACTGTTTGCTATGTTGCACATAAAGAGGTCATATAAAGTAATGTTAACTGATGAAAACAAGTACATATATTATTTCTATATTTGCTAGAGACAGCAAGTAGTTCAATCTTTTATTGTGCAAGACTATTAGCATACTTTATATTAAATAATAGAATGGCTTAACAAAGGATATCCAGATCTATAAGAACTACAATCGTAGGGCAGAGACAATGATCCAAATGTTTTGAGATGCATGTGATCCATCTAGTGAGATAGGTGGCTGGTGGCATGAATTTCTGCAACTGATACAACCCATTTCCCGGGTCTTGCTTTATTACTGTGTGTTGAAGGGAAAGAACAACAATAACAACAGTAACAGCAACAAACAAAGGGGGAGAAACAAAACAACAG
>NW_006791020.1:14046-75771 GCF_000442215.2 Lipotes vexillifer | reverse complement strand
GAAAGAGTCACAGAAATGAATTTAGAAGTAAGCAGAAAGAGAGTGGAATGTCAGTTAGAGATGTTTTTGCAGAAGGGACTGATAAACCAATACATATTGACAATTTATGCTTCAGTGACACCTTTTGGTGAGTTTCAAATGATCTTTGGAGATATTATATACGACAACGCTTGGTACAAATGCCAAGGGCAGGTATTTACTTATTATTGCAAAGCCGATTTCTCTATACTTAGACTGCTAGAAAGAAAAACATTAGAAAGTTATCTTGAATATGTTATAGTCCTTTTTCTTCAGATGGAGAAGCTGTGACTAAAGAAGATTAAAGGATGGACATAAAGTCCATAGCTGATTATGGAAGATCCAAAACATAATTTTGGTCCCTTGGACATAATTCAACTGTGCTTTCTAAATTGGATATTCATCATGGGTATGGCATTGAATGGAATATGAGAAATGAAGTGACACCACATCCACTTGGCATTAGTACCATCATAGGTACACACTTGAGGCACAATATGCTGAAGCTGGCTTCTTTTTGTTTTAGAGTCTAAGTTCACTACAGCTGACTGATACATTTTCAGGAGTTTTGTTAGATCGTTGATATCACGTTGGAAGCTTGAAATCAGCCATGGTGGGAAATGCTGCAATCCACAACCCAGGAGAAAAGAATATTGTTGACTTGACCTGTGTTTAGGAAAAGGGGAATTTTAAGTAATTAAGACCAATAACTGGAATGACAAATGCCATGTTTGCTTGTATAAGTATACCAAGCTAATGCTACATGCCAAAGCCTTGTTCAACATGAAAGAAACAGTGAATTCCACTCTTATAACACAAGCTCATAAAAATAGCACCATCTATTAGAAAGGAGCAATGCTAGTATTGTAGAGATGAGCTCTGACTCTGGAGATGAAGAGATGAGTTCTGTTCTTCACGTGGAAGAAGGAACATGTCAGTCCCTCCTAGACCAGTCCAGGGAGGAATTCCGAGACAAATTTCCTAAAGTGGAAAATTCAGCTTTGTCCCTGGACAGCTCCTGGTTTCTTTGTCAATGGGAATGTTATTCAGAGAATGAGTCTATTTTAGAGCTTCCTGAACAGACAAGATCTTACAACATTCTAAAACAGAGAAAATCACCGATCTTAAAGATTCCTGTGGTGAGCCAGAACCGGCATGTACTGGTTAGGGAGGCTGGATATGCACATCTCTTCCCTACTTTGCACTCTGTGGCATCACTTTGGAAGCTTTAAATCAGTCATGATGGGACTACTTACACCATGGAAACTGACAAACACTACAAATTAGGCTTTTTTGCTTTTTCTACAGAAATATGGTTGTTAAACCTTTACCAGAACATCACTGTATATTATAGTACCCTAACATTAAAGCCATAGACAATAGTCAAAATTTTATTCAGAATTTTCTTTTTCCTTTCTTTTAAAACTATCCTTTAAAAAATAATTTTGGCTAAATATATTATTATGAACTAGCAGCATAGCAAAAATAGACCTATGAAGTGAAGCCCACTTGTATCTCCACCCAGAGATATAAGGGGATCTATTGAAATAAATGGTTAAGACAAAAGTAGAGAATTGGCTGGTATTTAGTCACCCATCACTTAACATGTTTTAAGGCCTATATACTATACTTACAAATATGATTGCTTTAGGGAATGCAAAAGATGTATAAGTTTCACTTTAGGTAACTGGGAGTCCAAGTTTAAAGACAAAACCCAAACAAATAAAATACTTGGGGAATAGTGACTGACTATTAAAGGGATGCATAGCAAGTACAGTAAAAATTGAGAGGTAAAATGAGCTGAGTATTGGGTAGACTCATCAATGGTACATAATGAAGGTGAGACCAGAGCAGAATCTTAAAGGAAGAGCAATATTTGAATAACATCTGGGGCATGGAGAGGCGATTGTTGACATGATCAAGGAGACATGTAAGCAAAACGTCTATAGGAGCAGTCACTGCATGTGTAGGGTCTGTTAATAGACCTTCTTGGCAAGAATAGAGGGGGTAGCTAAAAAATAGTGCAGACAGAATGAGCTACGGAAAAAGAAAGCATGGAAGGAAGGAAAGAAGGAAGGAAGGTAGGAAGGGAGAAGAAGAGAGAGGATAGGTAAGGAGTAAAGCAGAAGAGAAGCAGAAAAAGAGTTACTCAGTGCAGAGCATTATGTGAAATAGCCCACATGTGTGTCATGTCAGGTGGATATTAAAACATTTCTGGGGGCAGACACTGTCTTCTTTTCACTGATGAGGAAACCAAGGCTGAGCCAGATGAACTCTAAAAATTGCAGTTACCAAGGGTGGAGCTTGGTGTCCACTTCAGCTCCTCTGCTTCTAGGACCAGGGCTCTTGCCACTTGATTTCTTAAAAACTCTAGCAGTTTCCCTAAAGTATTGTTTTAGCTAAGTGCCAGTCAGGGAAGGAAAAATGTTACATGCAGGAGTATAGGAATTTGAACCAGCTGTACCCTAGGCAAATGAACATTTAATAAATGGCTTGACTGAGTATAGAAACAGCCTTCCATGTTTGGGTGGAGGTTAAGGTTGACAAAAGAGTATGACTCCATATCTAGCTGAAAAGACACCCAGGGTCAATAACCATGTGTTACAAAAGGAAAGAGGCTGCAGTCACTGGCATGGAAGGAGACTGAACATTCAACTCAAAGGAAATACTGAATCCTGCGCATTTATTATGAACTGTACCACTAAATCTTTCCCAAGTCTCAGAATTACTGCAAGTTAGCTCACCAGGGGACCAAGGATACTTTTGACAGAACTATACAATCCCCTGGTAAAGATAAATGGGGTCTAATTTAAGTAGTCCCAAACTTTTCTTCAAGCTTCAAGATCACTGCACATTGTTGGATCTGTTCATAATGGCCTGGACTGTATCCCAAAAATACCAGTGGGAGAGACTCGAGCGGACTGGCCAGGCTAGAAAAGGAAAATGAAGCCATTTGGACTTGGCTGAGGCTATGGAGGGTCTGACAGTTTGAAATTTATAATTTTTTTGGTCCCTTTAACATACTTTATCTGCCTTTATTTGCTCAACAGCCCTTTGCTGAAATTCACGCTCAGCTTACCACATTCGGTGAAGCACATAGCAGTGGACAGGAGAATTTAATCTAGAAATCAGCCTGACTTGTCTTTGCAATGTATTTTAGCTTCCAGGGCCGTGATATGAGGATGCATAAGCAAGAACCCTGTCTAGGTCAGGTGGCCTGAGAGCCCTGCCAGCATCCCTAACAATGCCTTTTAGGCAGTGTTGTCAAACAGACTCCTGTCTGCTTAACTGACAGCGATGAGCATTTTAATAAAATGAGGTTCTGGTTGTTTTGAAGCATGAAGCCTAGTAGAAAGGAGAATCTGACCAGCTTTCACCATGCCTTTCATAATTGTGAATTCTTCCATCTGACTGCCAGTAATTCACCTTCCCAGACATTCAGAATAGATCATCCTCACTTCGAGCTGTCTCAGATACATTGCTGGGGATTCTTTCAACCTGCCTCCTAGCTTTCAGGTGGTAGGATGGCAGGCGTCCAGTCTCTGAAGAAAAAAGCCTTCATTGTTCATCGTGCCACTGTATCTTCCAACCCTTTTTGTTATATCCTGGAAACCTATTTGCTTTTTAACTGCTGCCACATGCTGGGAAAACATCTTTATCGAGCAGTCCTCAATGCTGTGGCTTGAGTCCTTTTCATCAGGGGGCCTGTAAGTCCCTAGCTGAGATGAAAAGTCAGAATGTTTCTGTCCACCTGGTTATCTTTATGTAAAACCAATCTGAATGTCATTGGTCCCTGTGTTGCTTTGTTGCTGAAATTTTCCTGGAATCATCACCATCTTCCCAGAAGGCATAATTCAACATCATTGGCAATATTCTAAAACTAGAATTCCTCCTAGTTCTAAATACATGTCACATCAACACTATTCTACAGGAGGTTCTTTTCCAGTATAACAAGGAAATCCTGGGTCAAACATGCTACAAGAAGAGATACTTGTCCATATTGCCAAAAAAACAAACAAACAAACAAACAAAAAACCCTGCAGTCTCTCTCCTTTATTTTTAAAAATCTTGTATAAAAGAGCATAATTTCTATTGACTAGAGCTCAATTTGGATTCTAAACACACTCTGTCATTCAATGTACATATTTTAAGCATACCTTTTCAAAGTGTACATAATGATGGTAAGATCAAAAAGGTATCAGTCATTCACACCTTAGATAAATTTATTTAATTACATTGCTTCCCTGTGACATACAGCAGAGACCAGCTACACCAAGGAGTACAATTAATAATGTGGGACAGAGAAAAATGAAATTAAGAAGAGAGCAAACGTGGTTTTGAACAAGTAACTCTCTAAGGAAGACAAACCTGATTAAACAGAGGACTATTCTCTATAAGGACTATGAGGACATTGTGCCTGGAAAATAGTGGTGATGAGTTCAACTAGATGGAGGGAGAGCTGTGTGAAAATACAGGAGTTACCCCAAACCAACTTTTAAAATTTGTCCGTTTGGAGGAGGACTATAGACATTCAGGATACCCTAATTTGATTCGATAAATTAGTTTAACCCTGTTATTTCTCCCTTGTGTACTAGTCCCAGGAAAACACAGCCAGCTTGATGTACATACCACTCAGCTTCCTTCTCCAGCATCAAACCTGCTCTTCTTTCAAACTCTGTGGTTCACGTTTCACAGCTACCCACACATAGAGGGGACAGAGACCTACCCTCTACACAGTCCTTCCTGAACAGCCATTATTTTGTGGATATAACAACATATCAGTGCATTTGGTTCAACTGAGTCTATAAGGAGCTGAACAGGGGAGTAATCCTTGTTTGACCTTAACTATTGGAAGACTTCATGGAAAAGGTGAGCCAACTCTACTGTGTCATTTTATCTGCAAAGTGGCAACTCTATTTATATTCCTTTTCTGAATTTAAGCAATTTAAATGTAGGTACCATAATTTATGCTTATTTTTATTTATGCCTTGCACAGAGTAGTGATGATAAGAAGTAATATTTATTGAGTGATTACTATATGTCAGACATGGGGCTGAATGTGTTGTAGGAATTATCTCATATATTCACAATAGCCCTATGATATATGTGCTGTTATTATCCCCATTTGACAGATGTGAACACTGAGACTTGGACCAGTTAAAGTGACCTGTCAAAAGTCTCATTCTTTATGTAGGAAGACAAAAATTAAATTCATGTTTGTCTGATAATGAATACCCACCAAATTTGTGAAGAAAATAATCCTGTTAATTCCTTAGGCTGAATCATTTTGGAAACCAAATTTCCATGAAGTTCTGCATTTACAGGTCTACTCTGAAGCCTTCCTTCTAGAATCTGGCCCCATCTCCCCTATTCAGTCTATCTCCCCTTTTCCGAGTAGAGGTACTCAGAGCCCCTCCAGGGAATTATGCTCAGTTTTCAATAGTTTAGTATTCTCCCCTTTGCCTTCCCAGTCCTGTCTACTCTTCAAGATCCCACTGAGGATCTCCACAAGGATTTAGGTTGAAGGTCTGACTGTTCTGGGTTTGAGTGTCTGTACTGAACCTCACTATCTGCCTAACTTTATGTAACCTCTTCTAACCTGCTTTCCTGATCTGAAAGTGAAAGTAATAGTAGTCTCTGCCTCACAGTCATTGAGGATTAAATGATATAGTGACATAGAGCAAAGTCTGGCATGTAGAAAGTGTTCAGTAAATAATAATAGTAATAATTTTATTATTATTATTATATCAGTAAATATTATCATTGTTGTAGTATTTATGTCAGACCATCTTCATCACTTTCTTCTCTGAATTTTCTCAAAGTTACTTTAGTAGCAATTTTATTTTACATGTGGGCTATTTTATCAACTAGTGACATATATTCCTTTGATGACAAGGAGTAGATGTATACAAAATTTCTGAGGACAAAGCTCTTGTCCCTCACCTTAGCTCTAATCAGAATGAGCCTGGGCAGCAGTGTTCAGGTTCCCAACCAGGTGTGTGTTTTTTTCAGATCCTGAGTTATCTACACCTAGGCTCAAAGCATACATGACAATCACAGATGCCAAAGGGAAATCATCCTTGCCTTAGGATTAAATTCAGTCTTGTGGTGACTGGTGTCAGTACCTTGCTTGCTTGATTTCCTGGATTTCAAGATATATATTTACTTTAGTTATAAGGCATGGTTATTCCTTCACACCTTTGAAGATGTGAATTTTGGATTCCAGGCCTTTTACTTGCTCGTGATAGCATACATATCTCAGATGCCTAGCTGCAAACTCACCTGAGTCTATTCACTTTGAGAAACTGCAATGGTAAGTAGTAGAAGGACTCAGCACACTCTGTTTAAGTATTTTCTGTGGTGGTTGTTGTTTTTAACAGCATTTGTCTGTTTTCAAGGAATTTCTGGTTAGATTATGTAAGAACATGTCTTTGTGCAATAAATTTAACCTCTTCCTTAGCCTCTTGCTTCTGACAACTTGAAGTAAATACTTTGACCAAACACTCTGCCTTGAAAGCCTGGTAAACTAAGTTATCTCAGCCTAAAAGGAAGAGAGGGAACCATAAATTTCATTTATTGAACAATTCCCTCCTATTCTCCAGGATCTACATCCGACACTCCAGAAATAGGAGAATTTCTGTGGATATTTATAGATGGTGTTTTTGGGGATGCTAATGAGGATACATATTTATCTGGCACTTCAAAAAATATTGGAAACTATAAGAATTGTTGCAAGAATGTACAATGATGTATTAGACATCTATTTTACCCCAAGCCTGACACTAGTTTCACCTGCTGTAAATGAAATTGCGCCCTCTGCTAGAGGAAACATTAAAAGGACTTGAAAACTACCTTTCTGCATTCCAATATAGTAGAGAGAACAGAAACATCATGAAACTGAATTTTAAAAGTAACTGACAAATGAAAAATAGATAGCTAGCGGGAAGCAGCCGCATAGCACAGGGAGATCAGCTAGGTGCTTGTGTCAACCTAAAGGGTTGGGAATAGGGAAGGTGGGAGGGAGATGCAAGAGGGAGGAGATATGGGGATATATGTATATGTATAGCTGATTCACTTTGTTATAAAGCAGAAATTAACACACCATTGTAAACCAATTATACTGCAATAAAGATGTTTAAAAAAAAAAGTAACTGACAAAGGAAACCAGAGATAAGATATATCTGAGACAATGTAGGGAATTCAAAGTAAAGAAATCACCCTGAGTGAAAGAGAACAAAGGTAATTATATTTAAACACACATGTACAGAATGTAATTGTCAAAGTCTCTATTGAGACTTAGCAGGACAAGGTTGATGACTGGAAGGCATAATTTATTCTTAAGATAGTTTAGTAGGTAGAGAAGAAATAGTTTTACATCTTCAAAATGTCTATAACTATGAAAAATCAATGAAAATGGGGTGGTGGATATGATGGGAAGGAGTCGAACTCAGATAAGAAGACTTAGACCCAGAATCAATGATGTAGCAGGAATATGCTGCAAATCTCATGCAGAGGGAAGATGTGAACAGCGCTTTTCAAATACAGATCACAGAAAGTCTATATTAAAAATGGGCTACATATATATGTGTGTAAATATATATATATATATATATATAAGAATTACATGCTTAACATAATCTGCTGTCCATTTAATTTTTATCAAATGCTGAAGGAGATTAATATTCCTGACTATTTTTGATTTTAAGGAAAGTGACAAGAACCTGGAGACAAAGTAATAATAGCCTGCTGGAATTCGTAATAAAGAGTAAGAAAAGACTATATTAAACTAGAGGTGCCCAAGGTGGCAGGGCAAGGAGAAGGTAAAGGTGCAGCAAAACCACCTGGAGGGCATTGTGAACCACATATGCCTTCCTCACTGGTAACTGGAAATGCACCTGAATCTCTGTGTTGTCAAGGGGTCGGGGAAGGACCCTGAGGGTGGGGTACATCTCTCTTAGAGAATCCAGAATGCCAGATCTTCCTTGGTCACTGATTAGGCCCACAGCAAGGGCTTACTCCAGGAAACTAAATTTTTAGATTCCCTGTATGACACCCACCAAACAAACAAATAAAAAACCCAAAACAAAAAAAGAGTAATAATGTCAGCAAGAGGACTTAATAGATTCTGACTGGGAGTAGAAGCTGGGATGATCCACTTTGCAGAGTGTATATACCTCCTGGGATTTTCTTTTTAATGCTTCAGAGGGAGAAGAGAATCTCAAGATGAAAATACTGAATTTCCTATTCTGCAGGTGTATTGAGTCCTTAGCCAGCCCTCTCTGTTTGGCCAGATTCGTAACCTGAATTTGTGGAGCTGTTTATGCTGGTTACAAGAGAAATGTGACCCTGTGGAAGGGTAGTTAATCTGGGTATAGGATTGGTTAACTAGATTTTTGGAGTCATATAGATTTTGTGTTGTTGGTGGGACATGTAGTCAGAAATGGCACAGGATAATATTGTCAAGGCCAGGGATAGACCCAGGAAGAAGAGCTGTAGTTGCTGCTGGTGGTGGAGTATCAAGACATGGAGGAAGCAGTCAGAGAAAGGGGCAGGAAAGGAATAACATAGAGAAGAAACTAGTGGAGTCTCTTCATGCCTCAAATTAAACAAGCACAGATGACTATTGAGGCAGTCATGTGGCTGAAGAGTTGATGAGAAAGTCTGAAAAATAAAGTTCGGATTATAAATTCAGAGCATGAATAGTCATTTAGAGAAAATTTGACTGTGCTTGTTTTAAAAGAAGATGAAGTCAAAGGTTAAAAGTATGGAAAAAAGAAGGAACACACAACTAAGAGCAAATGCAAAATAGAATCATAAAACTAAACAACAACAACAAAAAAGAATTTCAAGAAATCTAAGTTCCAGGCTCACAGAAATAATATTTAAAAATAGTTCCAAGGATTCTTAATGCTATGCATAAATCAAGAAAAAGGAGAAACCTGGTATAATACTTGGGGACAAGAATATAAAAGTAGCAGAGAGCAAAGAGGAGATCAGCTTGAGCTCTGCTTCTATCGTACTTTCACGCTTTCTGACCAGCAAATGAGCCCTTTAGGCTCAAGTCTTCATTGTAATACGTGAGTCACTGTCTTGTTTTGTTGTAATCAACACCTTTTATCATTTCATGACTCAACATTTACAGATTTGTTTACTAGTAGAAATGTATGGGTCTATAATTATATTTGCAGGTATTTGGTATCTTTGGTGTACATTTCTTCAGGTGCTTTACAGATCAAGAACAGTAAATTGTTATAGCTCAAGGTCACCAGCACTGCAGTAGCTTAAGTATTGCTTTGAGGTTCATGACTATGCATCACCCTTATTTTAGGCTTAATTGTTCTATCTTTTCTTTTTTACTTTTAAGAGCTAAAACCCTAGGAAAAAAACCTTAGTTCCTTATTTTAGTCGAAATGTGATCTGAAGGTAGTTAACCTTGGAAAGAAAGTAGAAATGAAGACAAAATTTCCTTCTGGCCTCCTGATGCTTCTGTGTGAATTGATGGATCCCTCAAGGATGAATGAGACACCATGACAAGTGTGGAGGGAAAAGTTATGCTGAAGCTGGCATTTACAGTGTGTATTAATTATAAGTATCCATCTCCCTAGTGATCATGTACTATTCTTCCCCAGGAATGAAATCGACCAAGGATCTTACTTTGGATGGAAAGAAAGTATGTTTGGAGTTTTGTTAAGTTTTAATACCTTTAAGTTAAATTCATCTCCACAGTAACTTTAGAGATCTATTTTTTTTTAACATCTTTATTGGAGTTAATTGCTTTACAATGGTGTGTTAGTTTCTGCTTTATAACAAAGTGAATCAGTTATACATATACATATGTTCCCATATCTCTTCCCTCTTGCATCTCCCTCCCTCTCACCCTTCCTATCCCACCCTTCTAGGTGGTCACAAAGCACCGAGCTGATCTCCCTGTGCTATGCGGCTGCTTCCCACTAGCTATCTACTTCACGTTTGGTAGTGTATATATGTCCATGCCTCTCTCTCACTTTGTCACAGCTTAACCTTCCCCCTCCCCATATCCTCAAGTCCATTCTCTAGTAGGTCTGTGTCTTTATTCCCATCTTACCCCTAGGTTCTTCATGACATTTTTTTATTTTTCTTAGATTCCATATATATGTGTTAGTATACGGTATTTGTTTTTCTCTTTATGACTTAACTTCACTCTGCATGACAGACTCTAGGTCCATCCACCTCAATACAAATTACTCAATTTCATTTCTTTTTATGGCTGAGTAATATTCCATTGCATATATGTGCCACATCTTCTTTATCCATTCATCTGTTGATGGACACTTAGGTTGCTTCCATGTCCTGGCTATTGTAAAGAGCTGCAATGAATATTTTGGTACATGACTCTTTTTGAATTATGGTTTTCTCAGGGTATATGCCCAGTAGTGGGATTGCTGGGGCATATGGTACTTCTGTTTGTAGTTTTTTAAGGAACCTCCATACTGTTTTCAATAGTGGCTGTATCAATTCACATTCCCACCAGCAGTGCAAGAGTGTTCCCTTTTCTCCACACCTTCTTTAAATCTCAAACTTATGTATAAAAGTTAGGGAAAACAGGGCAGAAAGGTACGTTTTCTTTTTCTCATGGCAGTGCACAGAACTTGGGCTCTACCCCAAATTCATTTAACATGAATGGGAAAAACGTTGGATTTTATTTTGGAGGCTGAAGGTGACAGAGTTTCCTTGGCTATGATCAAGATTTTTCTTTCTATTAAGTTGCTGTAGGAGTGTTCCTTTATTTAAATCTTGGATGCTGAAAGTAACCATGATTGTGATGCCAAAAAAGGAAAAAGAAGTTGGCTGGGAGTAGTCCTTAGCACCTCTGTGAGCTGAAGCTTCAGATAAAAATGGTGGGCTTGTGAACACAGCCAAGCTGGGGGATCACCTCCTACAGATCCAGAAACCACAGTCAGCTACTTTCTAAAGAAAAACAAATGTACCTGGGAAAACAGCTCAGTTTGACTGACTGTCATGTTTTGGACCAAGATGTAAAAAGAAAATGGTGTTGACAGTATGTTCACAAGGAAGTTCTATGGCAACAAACTACATATATATTTATTTAATCTTCTCACACAATTTGCTGATATGCAGACACAGCTTTAGACAGCCTGTCTGACTAATTCAGGTCAAACTCGATGCATTTTCTCAGCAGGTTATTTTGCATGAGTTAAGTGATGCCAATATTTCACCTGCACATATTTTAGTTCTCCTGATTTCCATATCTACTGGGGGCTCTGAAATTATGTCATTTTCCTAAGTTGATCTTTTATTCCCTGAGTGGACTTCTGCTGCTGCTTCTGCTGTTGCTGTTGTTATTTGTTTGCTTCCTTCCAGATAGCTTCACAAGAGCAAAAGAACAATCTTTTCTTAATTTTGACATGCACTTTTTTTCTTATCTGAGACTTCTTTATAGCTATTTTCCATTTTTAATGAAAGCAATTATCTTAAGTGAAAGATATGCAAAAATGTTTGAAAGGTAGACCAGTAAGATATTTCTATCTTTTTAACCAAACACTTTTCATGTGTTTTCTATTTATGAACATGATATGAGCATATCAAACTGCATGGATTTTCCTGAAGTGGTAAATCACCATTTTAAATTGGACAGCCCCTATTCTCCAACATTTTATTCAATTGTCCATCATAGCACTAAATTTTCCTTCCTTTACAATATGAATTTTATAATGTTCAGAAGCTCAGGAGCAATTTTCTTTTAGTCAAATGTTTTCCTACTGGAAAATGTCACTGTGTAGATAAGTCACAATAAGATCAACTCATGAATATTCACAGGGAATATTTTGAGTATTGTATTACCCACTTAATGCTCTTTTACTGGCTAGATCACCCATATTCCTGATTACTTTCCCCCATTAAATCCTTAATTGCTATTTAAACCAGGCAATTTTTCATAGTAATTCTTGCCCAGTCTAGTGTTCTGGTATTGCCACTTGATATTACATATGACATATAATTCCCTTTCATTCTTGAAATTTATGTGTGATTCATTTCTTGCTTTGCTTTTCAAATCAGTATGTTTTAATATTTTAAAATTATTTGGCCACAATTTTCCCAAAGACAGAACTTCTGACCTGTCCTTGGAAAACAGATCCTAATATAGAAATTCTATTACATTCCCCCTTCGTAAGAAAAGATCTCAGTATAATCACTCAAAACTCCATTTCTCAATTTAGAACAAAGTATTTTATACTTGTTATTTGTTATGCTTGGTGCTCGATGTATAGCACAAATATACATCTAGCACCAAGCATAGATGCACCATTTTAAGCTGCTTTTACTCCCTAGGAGGTCCTAGAAACTAGTAAACTTCTTTCTCAGAATTGATATTCATCCAACCTCTTCCCTTTCCAACTTTTGCTATATGGTTTCTTGTTAAGTAGTTACTGAAGATGTAAAAAGTCTTTATTAAATGTCTGCAGAAATGTAACATCATGCATATTTTTCTTGTTTAGGTTTTGTCTGATGTTTTTGGAAGGGTATACAAACTTTGAAGAATCTTGGCTGTGTTTATATAAAGTAATATTCAATAGAATTGAAGTTGACTGTAAACTGCCTGGTGAATGGGAAGTTTACTTTTTCCCATAAAGTTTAATATTTTACCATATAGAATTTCCAATACTCAATCTGTTTTGATCCATGAAAATATGTTAAAATTTATATTTTGACCTTCTTGGAATATTTGAATTAGTATGTACATATGATTGTGTTTACTTGAATAATTCAAGTAATTGTCTTCTACAAGAACATAACATATCCCATTTTCTCTATATCTTGTTTTAATTTTTACTTTTTATTTTAAATTCTGAGAGATAGTATTTGCTACATTGTTTGGCAGGCTAGATCATTCTGGTGCAGTGGACTAGTCATGCCTGGATAATCTATGATGCGATTATAAGGGAATGCCTATTGCAGTGTACTGAGCTAACTGCCTTAACCCATATTACAATGAAAACAACCCCAAGAGAGGTAATACATTATATAAAGATATATTTGATTTTCACTTTTGTGGGAATAGGTTTTTGTAGGGGTAGATGAAGTCATTAGAATATAGCAATTTTGGAATCAAACAAAACTGGGATTTTGTCCAGAAAGATCAGCTCTTTAATATTTGTTTTTGAGTTAGTTAATTTCTCCATGCCTCAGTTTCCTCATCTATCAAACATGGATAATAATACTGATAGATAAGGGCTAGCCTGTTCAAGCCTGATCACTTACAAAGTGTTTGGCTGCCCACAAAGCTCATGGCAACCAGTTATGGGCCAGTGCCATAGGGCTAGGCCTAGATCCCAACACCCACCTCCATATTCATCATGCCATGTGAGGGGCTTGTGCTTCTTCAACCAAGGGTACTCCATGGTGGGTCCTGTCACTATCTTGACACAGTACCTCATTGCAGACACAAGGTTGGTACCCCAGGTCACACCAGGGAAGGGGGACTTGTTCTCTTTAGAATCATAAACATTAAGCTTCCAGAAAAGGGCTGATGATAAAATTCTACCATGTCTTAGTTTTATTTGTATCTTGGTTCCAAATGATGGCAAGCAGAGAGGCATTCCTAAACATGTAGCTTATAGAAAACATCCCAAAAGTTTGGGTCACTCTCCCAACCTGGTTGTCTCTTCAGGCTGCTATATATATAATGCAGTGGGGAAGGCAAATACACATACCTACTTCTGCTTTAGTCTTCATGACTTTTACCCAAAAAAAGATGCTCCAGCAGTTTAGAACAAAATCTTAATTATCCAAAGTCACTTCCTTTAGTGTTTAAATTCATCAGATAATTGCACAATTATCCACTTTGCTTTGACTGTGTAGAGGTCCTGGCTCAAGTCCATTAACCAACTAATGTACACCAAAGATGAGAAAATTAGGAGATTGTGCCTATGTTAATAATTCTCTTTTCAATCCAAAGGCTTGTCTGTAACACTAATGTCTGCTATCCTCATTAAGAGTTATCAAATCAAAGTAATGTTCATTGCAGCCAGCAAATAAGTTAAAGTAGGTATTTACTCTTTGGCTGCCAGCTTGAAGAGGCATTGTTTCTACATTGGAGGAAGAGAGGTAAATGTCCCTGCTAATACTATAAGATGTTTCAGATAAGAAAATCTCAACTTTTGGTGAGAGTTAAGGATTTGAGCATTGCTATAAGTACCCAGAATGAATTGTATCTCAGGCTTTGTTTCTAATGGGCCACCATATCAAACCCTTTCAGTTGGAATTAATAATGCCCTTCCCTCATCGAGATTTTCTCTACCTAGTTCCTGAGATGCTCTGGACAAGCAGGTGCCAGATTCAGTGACTTTAGCTGACCAGCTGGTGGCACCTGATTTCTAATATGTGGATATGCTAGGTAACCTTAAAATGATGACATCATTTTTGCTACATAGCAATCTTACTCTTCTTGGACTATAACTTTGTCTTGAACTTCAGCTTGGGTAGGTTTGCCTCTCCCTGTAATGGGGGAATCTTGTACCCAGGATGGCATAATGGAAAGAACATGGGCTTTGGAGTCAGAATCCACATTCTGTCTTTTACAAGTTGAATCACCTTGGGCAAGTTGCTTAACTTTCTTGATCTTCATGTTCCTTACTTGTAAAATATAATACACATCTCATATTCTGTGAGGGTTAAATGGGTTAATGTACAAGAAGGAGCAAACACAGGACTTGACATATTTTGGCACCCTATTATTGACATGGCCTTGCAATAATGGATCCATTATTTGGAACAATATCTGCTTAGCTTCAAAATTACCTGGATTCCTGACATAATGTCTTCCCCCCCACCCCTCAACTCTGGCCTCTCTAGTTATTGAATGATGCTTCATTCCTAGTTTAGTGCCTACAACATAGTGGATACTGAGCAAAGTGATGGATGGATGGATACATGGATAGATGGACAAATAGAAAGATTCCTGACCAAATCCAGTCCACTGTATTCCCTTTAAAACACAGCCCATTGGACTTCTGACTTAGAGAGACCAGAATTTCCATTAATTAATTTCCCATGACCCTCTCTTTCTCCTTTGCCTGAATGGTTCCTGGAGTTCCTTGTCTTGAAACTGTGTGGATTATAACACAGTGTGGGGATTTTCTGGAGATTAAGGCAGTCCTCTATCTTTAACTACAAAAGACTAGCAATATAGACAGTTCATGATTATCTTGACTAGAAAAACTTAAAAAAAAAAAAAAGTAGCTGTTGTTAAGACACATGATACTTTTGATCAGCTAATATCCCCTGAGACAAACCTGAAGAGCAGGCCACAGGAGCAACAAATGGGCTAGATAACCATCCAATGACAGCACAGATCAACAAAATATTCCCCTTAGAATATTTAAAATAATAAGAAGGAAAGAGAATACAAGTATAGGATATTCTAAAGTCTTTATGTGTTGAACCATGTTATAATTTTCTTATTTATTATTTTGCAATCTCTAATAGAGATATTTTATCATCCAGTGTCCCTAATGTAAAAAGAACAGTTGTGATTTGGTGTCATCAACATTATTCTTCTTGGCTATAACAATTGTGGCAGATACCTTTAGAGACATGCCATGTCAGAGAGCTTGACTTTGGATGAACTTCTTTTAACCCAGCTGCCTAAAAAGGGAATGGTAGCAAAAAAATGGTCTAAAAGGAGCTCCACTTCTGGTTGTACCTATGAAATTGTAAACTTAGAAACCAGCGTAAGTAACATGTATTTTTTTTTACTGAGATGTAATTCACATACCATAAAATTCACCCATTTAAATTGTACAATTCAGTGGTTTTTAGTATATTCATAGCTCGTGCAAAGCACTGTGTAATTACAGAACATTTTCATCACCTTAAAAAGAAACTCTGTATTCATTATCAAACCTTCCCAAATGCCCCCAAATGCCCCCTCCTTAGGCACTTGGTGACACTAATCTACTTTCTGTCTCTATTGATTTGCCTCTTATGAGCATTTTATATGAATGTAGTCATACATTAAGTGCAATATTTTTTAACAGCATAATGTTTTTAAGTTTCATCCATGTTGTACCATGTATCAACTCTAAATCCATATTTATTGTCAAATATTATGGATACAACACATTTTGTTTATCCATACATCAATTTATAAGCATTTGTGTTTTTTCCACTTTAGGGCTATTGTGGGTAAAGCTATTGTGAACATTTGAATACATATTTTTGTGTGAACATATGTTTTCAATTCTCCTGGATATATACCTAGGAGTGGAATTCCTGGGTCATATGCTAACTCTAGGTTTACCTTTTTGAGTAACAGATACACCATTTTCCAATGTGGCTGCACCATTTTACATTTCTTCCAGCAATGAATGAATGTTCCAATTTCTCCACATCTTCACAAACACTGGTTACTGTCCATCTTTTTGGTTATAGCCATCCTAATAAAAAAGTTTATCTTATTGTACTTTTGGTATGCATTTCCCTAATGATTAATGATATTTAGCATTTTTTCATGTGTTTATTTTCCATTTGCATATGTACTTTGGAAAAATGTCTTCAAATGTGTTGCCAAATTTTTAGTTAGGTTATTTGTCTGTCTTTTTATTGTATTGAGAGTTTTAAATGTTTTTTATACAGTCTGAATATTAGACCATTAGCAGGTATATGATTAGTAAATATTTTATTGGATTCTTTGGGTTATCTTTTCACTTTATTAATGGTTTCCCTTGAGGCACAAATGTTTTTCATTTTGATGAAGTCCAACTTATCTATAGTTTGTATTGTTGCTTATGCTTTTGATGTCACATCTAAGAAACCATTACTTAATCCAAGGTCACAAAGATTTACTCCTATGTTTGCTTTTAGGGGTTTTATAGTTTTAGTTCTTACATTTAGATTTACAATCTATTTTGAGTTAATTTTTATATATGGTGTGAGGTGGTGGGTCCAAGTTCATTTTGTTATGTTGAAAACACTGCTCTTTCCCCATTGAATTATCTTTGCACCCTTATTGAAAATCATTGATCATAAATATAAGAGTTTACTTCTGACCATAAACATAAGAGTTTAATTCCTTTCTGTTGATCTCTGTGTCTGTCCTTATGCCAGTACAAAACTGTCTTAATTACCATAACTGTGTAGTAAGTTTTGAAATATCAAAGTGTAAGTCTTCCAACTTTTTTCTTTTTTATCAAAATTGTTTGAGAAATTTTGGGTCCCTGAATTTCCATGTGAATTTAAGGGTCATCTTGTTTCTGCAAAGAAGTCAGCTGGAATTTAATGGGGATTGTGTTGAATTTGTAGACAAATTTGGGGGGTATTTTCATGTTAACAATATTAACTGTTTCAATCCATGAACACAGGATATCTTTCCATTTATTTAAGACATTTAATTTATTTCACCAATGCTTTGCAGTTTTCAGTGTACATCTTATACTTCTTTTGTTACATTTATTACTAAACATTTTATTTTATTTTATTTTATTATTTTTTTTTTTGGTACCTGGGCCTCTCACTGTTGTGGTCTCTCCCGTTGCAGAGCACAGGCTTCGGACGTGCAGGCTCAGTGGCCATGGCTCACGGCCCCAGCCACTGCACAGCATGTGGGATCTTCCTGGACTGGGGCACGAACCCTGCACTGGCAGGTGGACTCTCAACCACTGCATCACCAGGGAAGCCCTAAATATTTTATTGTTTTTGATGCTATTGTCAATGAAATTGTTTTCTGAATTTCTTTTTTGGATTATTCATTGCTAATGTATAGAAGTCTAATGCATTTTTGTATGTTGATCTTGTAGCTTGCGACCTTGTTGAACTTTTTTTTTTTTTTTTAATCTAAGAGGTATTTTTGGTGGGCTCCTGAAGACTTTGTATATACAAGATTATGTCATCTCCAAATAAAGATAGTTTTACTTCTTTCTTTCTAATCTGGATGCATTTTATTTCTTTTTCTTGTCTAATTCCTCTGGCCAGTAGCTCCAATACAACATGGAACAGAGTGGCAAGAGTGGAATCCTTATCTTGTTGCTGATCTTAACGGATAAGCTGTCAGGGTATCACAATTAAGTATGATGTTGATTGTGAGTTTTGGACACATACTTTATCAGGTTGAGGAAGTACCCTTTTATTATTATTATTTTGTTGAGTGTTTTTACCACAAAATGGTACTGGATTTTTATTAAATCCTTTTTCTGCAGCAATTGAGATTATTATGTGTTTTCTTGTCCTTAACATGCTGTATTAAACTGATTAATTTTTATATGGTGAACTAATCTTACACTTGGGAAAAATTTCACTTGGTCATTGCGTATGAGCCTTTTTTATGTTACTGGATTTGGTTTGTTAGTATTTTGTTGAAGATTTTTGCATCTATGTTTATAATGGATATTGGTTCGTAGTTTTCTTTCCTTGTGATGTCTTTGTTTGGTTCGGGTTTTAGAGTAATACCACCCTCACAGAATGAGTTGGTATGTTTTCCCTCCTCTTGTGTTTTTGCAAGAGTTTTGAAGGATTGTTGTTAATTCTTTAAATATTTGGTAGAATTCACCAATGACACCATCTGGTCTTGGCCTTTACTTACTTTGTGGGAAGTTGTTTGATTACTAATTCAATCTCTTTTTTGTTACAAGTCTGTTCAGATTTTCTATTTCTTCCTAAGTCAGTTTTAATAGTTTGTTTCTTTCTAAGAATTATTCATTTCATCTAAGTTAGCTAACTTGTTATTTAAAATCAAACATGTTATACCCTTATCATATTTTTAATAATGATATAATCTTTTTATAGGTGGTGATTATATCTCCTTTTTTATTCCTGATTTTAGCAATTTTAGTTTAGTCTTGTCCCTTTCCATGTTGGTCAGTCTAAAGTTTTATCAGTTTTGTTTACTGTGGTTATTATTAAGTTTTATGAATAGGAAATACAGGGACTTTGTTGAATATCCCTTCTGACTGAATCCAAGATGTTCACACATTGCCTTATAAAAGTAAATTATAATTGTCTTTAGCTAATTATTCTCCTAAACATCTCATAACTCATTATGGATATATTCTCTGGGAGTTAAGATGAGAACTTTCTAAAATTATATTTTCAATATTATTCCTTCTTTGGTTGTAAAGGTCAGAAGCTCTATAAAGTGGACTTTCTTAAATTTTTCCCCCAATCTACTTTTTCAAACTATAAAATATCTTATGTCCATTACAAAAGGCTAACAGTATGGTCTTTTCTTGATTATCCGTGTTCTTGAAATCTGAGATTTGCTTATCCAATGTGGAGTTGAAAGATTTATTGTTTCTAGTATTAAAGACTTCAGCTGTATTTCCCTTCTGTCATTTTTTGTGGATTGAAGGATCCTCAATCAGTCCCATCTCCCATATAAGGTCCTTAATCAGTCCACTTGATTATTTGAAATTTTTCCATTGATGTTATACCTCCTTTGAGGTGAAGTGCAAAGAATTGCATGCTGTATTCCAGATGTGAAGGCACCACAGTTTTGTAACAAAAGAGGATGATTTTCCTTGTATTGTGGAAAGGAGATTTCAGGCTATGTGAAAATGGTAATTCTGTAAAGAGAGAGGTTTCAGGATGGTGGATTTGAAATCTTTGGAAAGAAGAAAGGAAGCATTTCCTATGTTATGCCAGGGAGAGATGCATCAAATAAAGACAACAGAACACATCTTCCTCAAAATGTTTCTGTGATAAAAGTACACTTTTTTGATGGGGAATTTTTACTACCCACCAAAGCCTCTTTCTGCTGTCTGAGATCAGAATACATTTTGAAGTCTGCATGCTCCATCGTTCATCTTAGCATTCTTATTCGCGTGACTTCTGCTGCTCAGTAGCCAAATGGAAGATTTATCACAGAATTAGTTTTCAAATCACCAACAGTCTCCTTTGCAGATGTGCAGTTATATTACTGAAGTCTGTTGTTTTGTCCTACATTTATTGTTAATAGTTAATGTGCATTTCTGGGTGAAATTGTATGCTGTCACTATCTAGTTAATTTAATAGAAATAGTCAAATCTAAAGCACTTTATAAAATATGTTGGAACTAATCATTATCATTACTATAATGTAGCAAGCATCATGTTTTTTCAATAGAAGATGTCAGAAAATAGAACAATTCACTGTATGTCAACTTAGTTACTGTTACTAAAAATTCATTTTTTGAAAAACTTCATTCCTTGTATTACATAGTAAGTGTGGGAATTAACAGAATACAAAGTTCATAGATTAAATGGTAAGCTATAAGCAGCCTATTTAATTTTCAGTAAAGAGCTTGGGTCATAAAAGTAAATTGTATCAAATAGGTGAAAATAAATGATTTTCCATCTCCTCATATTAGTCTTCTTATTGAATATCAAATGAAAATTCTGGAGAGTTACAAGACTATAATTATTTGGCATTTTTCTTTTTGGAACTGTCGAAGGAAAACAAATGATGTGAGGTAAGTGTTCCTTTCTGAATTTGTAAAGTGCCAATATAATGAACAAAACATCATTTAGCCATTATACAGTGTGTCCCTCTTGATAAGTATTGTTCTGAAGATTGAAACATAGATCACCACCGGGCTTTTAATATAATCTTGTTAATGCTCTACTTATGTAATAAAATGCTCAATCTTCACGTCAAAAGGTACAGATAAGTTTCCAGGGATTCCTCACCTCATAGTTGATATTGGCCTCATCTTGAAGACTGAGATTCTTTCAAATTGCTCTTTTCCATAATTTAAATATGTTAAAATACATCCTTCTCTTCCCTTCCCATTTGCTCCCCACTAAGGCCAGCCAAGGACAAAATCATGAGGTTGCATGATATCTCATTTCCCTTTGTGATATTCTTGTTCTCATATATTTCCCAGGTGAGTGTCTTGCCCTAAGTGGTTCCCAGTCGATCTTCTCTGAGCTGTGAGTGGATGTGGATAATGGTTTACATTAAGATTCTATCTTGTGGAGTCATACATTGTAACATAGCCAAAAGAAAGGCCCTAACTGGGTCTACACTCATGAATGGAGCATACATTTGTTACAGGATTCTGTGATGAGAAATGAACACAAGTCATAGTCCCTGTCCTTGAGAAGAATGAAATAGAGATGATTTTTATTAATAATATCAGCTCTAATCTATGAACTTTAAGCATGTACTCAATGGTATTTTAAGCACTTTCCATGGTTTATCTCCTTGAATCCTCATGACAGCCCTGTTAGGAAGGTACCATGAATAATCCCATTTTTCAGATTGAGAGACTAAAACCTGGAGGGATTAATTTACTTGTCCAAAGTCACATAGCATGGGATCTGAATTTAGGCAGACTGATTTCAGCAGTGTGGCTCTCATCCTTAGTTGTACATTAGAATCACCTGGATAGCTTTGAAAAATTGCTTAAGACTTTATTGTCTCCTGAGAACCAAATGAATATGGGGTGGGGCCAGAGAGCCAGTGTTTTGTAAAATCTATTCAGAGATCCTACCACATGGCCAGGGTTGAGAACTCAAGCTCCAGATGCTGCAATCTTAGGGGAGATTAACTCAGATTCAGATTCAACCAGCAGCAGAAATGTTTACAATGTACAAGGTGCAGTGTTACGAGCCTCACATGAATGACCTTTTCTACTCCTCACCGAGCCCTGTGAATGAAGATAGGCAACATTATTTCAGTGATAATGAGAAATCCTAAATATAGAGAGATTAAGCTGCCTAGCTAAGATTTTCCAACTAATAAGCAGCACACCCTTGGTGTGAATGGAGTTCCTTTAACTTCTAAATCCAGGTCTGTTTAAAGAATACCATAGTACATATAAATTAAAAAAACATTACTGTGCTGCTAGTATATGAAGGACAATATGTTAATCACTATGATGGAAGTACATGGAATTATAGTAAATACTACCAGAAAGTATATAATTAGGCATTAGTATTAGTACTACTAATTGCATAGTACTGACCATAGTGCTGAAGATTTCAGAGGAGCAACTGATGGTGACTCCATCTATCACCTATGCTTTGTCATAGAATGACTCAGAGAAAAGGAAATGCTTACTTGCAAACAGTCAGGCTTCAGAACTGTTCAGTAAATAAGAACACAAGTATTTGAAAGATAGAAACAACATGCAAAGTTAACCAAGATCATCACATTTACCTGGGAATAATGGTGAAGAATCAGCAATCACCTCATATAATTATAATATTCACAAAGATCATGAATTTTCTTTACACATCAGCACAGGAAAAGCAGGTTTTCTCTTTTTTTTTTTTTTTTTTTTTTTTGCTACAGAGTCACATTTACAGAAAATGTTAAAGATTTCTTATTTTGGTGACCATAACTAGATACCTTTCTTTTCCTGACTATGGTATGTGATATTCTAAGCCAAATAGGATGCATGGAAACATGTCAGTTTTTGCTTCCATTTTCACTCATTTCATGAGTGAGATATGTTTTTCCTGGACTTTCAATATTTAGAGATGAAATTTAAACACCAATGCTCTTCAATTCAAGATTCTTCTTGGGAAATTTCATGGAAATCTTGCTCAATATTCATCAAATTATACCACTGGTATCTTGATTAATAATTTGAGCACCAATTCCTGTGGCTCTTTTCAGCATTTACTATAAAGTAGCCATGTTCTTTTCAGGGTCAGATTAACATTTATTTATTACAATTACCATTCGTTCCTTCATTTATTCAAACATGACAATTTTAATTACATACTCACTATGTTTCAGGCACTATTTTAGGCATTGGGGATTAGCAGTGAACAAAATAAATCTCTTGCTTATATAGAAGTTACCTTCTGGTGAAGCTGATGAGGAAAGATAGATAATAAATAAATAAATGGACAGTGAATCAGATGATGACAAGTGAAATGGAGATAAAGGTAGCAGAAAAATGAGCATATGAAGAAACAGAGTGGGAGAGATAATACTTTGGGGATCATGGTGGGTTTGGGAATCATTTTGGTTTGGAGGCAAGTCTGTGTAATTCCATCGTCCATGCTCCTTACGTCTGTGCTCTTACCTTTCTGTGTGTGCAGAGGATGTTAAGTGTCAAAAAAAGTGGTTTGTCTTAAACCATTTGAACTGAGCAAGCAGGTGTCTGAAACAAGTTTTGATCCCTTTGCTTTGACACCTGATTCCACTCCATCTTCTCTTTCCACACCTAAGGATGACTGCCTACTTTGTTTCTCCATAAAGGCAGCTATTACTGTTCATTTGATGTAAGTTTCTCTTATTCCAGAATTTCGTGTTAGAAGGAGTCATTTAAATTTTCTTGACCTTACTTTCAGGTTTTCAAAATAGAAGTCTGGGTTAGCTGATCCACATGGGTCCTTCAGGTGCTGAAAAATTATGCATTTTATGGGTATATGTTAATAAACATGAAAGCATGCTATTAGATATGAAGAGTGACTCAAAGTGCTTTTTTTCCCATAAGGTGAAGAATAGCTCGACAATGGCGCTCAGTCACATTAGAAAAGGAGGAGAAAAGGTTACACAGTATCTCATAATCCTGAGATGTGGTGTGTAATTATCCATTTGCAAAAGGCTTTCTTTATGTTCTCTTTCACTGGGAAAGTGAGAATAAAGTGAAAATAAAGTTCTGCAATTATGAAATCTGCTCACTTGGCTCTTTCTGCTCTTCAAAGTAAATTCTGTGTTAATAGAGAAAAGTTAGTTAGTGTAACAGATTCCTAATTTGTTACAATTGCAATTATTTTTTTTCACACCCATTAACATTTGTTTTTTCTTTTTTCTTTTTTTTTTTCTTGCGTTATGCGGGCCTCTCACTGTCGTGGCCTCTCCCATTTGCGGAGCACAGGCTCCGGACGCGCAGGCTCAGTGGCCATGGCTCACGGGCCCAGCCGCTCCGCGGCATGTGGGATCTTCCCGAAACGGGGCACGAACCCGCGTCTCCTGCATCGGCAGGCGGACTCTCAAGCACTGCGCCACCAGGGAAGCCCTCACACCCATTAACATTTGTGATTGAATTTAATGCTCAGTAAAATGATCTCAGCCATGGTCTGATCCAGGCATGGCACCAGCCTACTGGGATAAGAACCTTTTAAATTGCCTCCAATATACCTAATTTTCATTTAAAGAGTGTCCTCCTTTAAACCTTTGGAGACTTACTTACCTGAGATTAAATGCTCTGGATATCACCAAGTAATCATTCATTATTTATTAAGCACTGTGTGCACGTGCTGTTTGTTCTAGGGATAGAGCCAGGCACAAGTCAGGTCTTCCACTCCTATGAGGAAGACAGCCATTTAAAAAAGTTACTATAAAGTATGGTACATATTATGATGGAGCAAAGAGGATGCTATGGAAAATGGGTCTATACTTAGTCTAGGGTCAGGGAAACTCTGGAGGAAGTGAGATTTAAGCTGAAATATGAAGATGAATAGGAGATAGCCAGGTGAAACATGTGTGACTGTATTGTCTCTGTGTGTGCCCTTGTGACTTCATGTGGGAAATGTACAATAGGGATGAATAGGGAAACTGCATGGGCAAAGGGAATAAAACATGGCAGTATGAAGGAATACAGCAGAACCCACTATTAATGGAATATTAAAATGGGAGAGTATAAAGGGAAAGAAAATTGGTGGGAAACAACGTTGGGGAGGTGAGTAGGAGAAAAATGGGAAAAATCTTTGTAATATGTTAAGTAGTTTTGTACTTAATCCTAAGAGCAATGGTAAGAGGAAAGATACAATTAGATGTGAATTAAAGAATGATCCTTTAGGTTCTAATGTATATCATGGTTTGGAAAGGAGAAGTTAAGGAGAAGAGTTAAGACACTGGTGGTACGGTTCAGGAGATAATGACATCTAGGACTAAGGTATTGGCAGGACAAGCTTTTAGAGCTATTTAAGGGGCAAAAATCACCAGGAGTTGATTGAATGGAGGGAGTGTAGGAGAGAGAAGAGTCAAGAATGACTCCAAGCTTTCTGGCTTAAGTAACTGGGTAGATGGTGTGGCTATGGTATTGCCACTTACTAAGATGGTAAGCTGAGATGTGTTGCTGAGATGAGAAACTCAGGAGGATGATTGGAGATGGAAGATGCAGGAAGCAGGGACAATGATGAATTCAGTTTTGGTCTTTTGAAATTGAGGACAGCATAAAACATCCAGGTCCAGATGCCAACAGGCAGCTGGATGTATGAGTCTGGAACACTAGAGCTGAGTCTGGATGAGATTTGACAGTCATTAGTATGTATATGCTCTCAGTCTGCCAAGTGCTGTGATTGTCTCTCTATTATGGGGTTCACCTTACTTTGAACTGTAGATGTCTGGGAGTATTTTTCATCCCCTCACTCTGGAAAGTGTTCCTTGAAGGCAAAAACCACATTGTTTACCTATCTTTTTATTGTTACCTTCACGGCATCTTGCAAGGTGCCTTATGCAGGGATCTTACTTGATGATCTTTTTTGCTAGATGGAGTTGTCTTCTACAATCATCTGACTTCCATCACAGCTGAGCTGGTCATGGCCCACTGAGCCCCCCATCTTGGTTCTTCCTCCCGCACTGAATGAGCTCTCTTCTCTCCATTCCTAGTTTAAACCCTGATTTCTTCTCAAATTCTAGTTCTTCATAGTTTAAATAAGGCAACATAATGTACAAAAGGACACTAAATTGGAGGAGGGGAGACATGTGGGTCTGTAGCCGTTATGTTTCTTCTGACTTAGGCAATCTTGAGCATATCATGTTCTTTCTCTGGGCCTTTTCTTACCCACCTGATAAAGGAATGATATCTAAGATCCCTTCCAAGTACAGTGGACTTCAGGTTTTCCCTCTTTTCACCTAATTTATCTTTTGTTTATTCTCTTATGTTTTGAACTGTGAATATTGATGCTTATATTCTTAAATGTATAGTTATATATGTATGTTATGGATTTTCTGTGCTTAAATATCATTCAAACCTCATCAAGAGTTTATTTTCCGGTACTACGCATAGCCTTCATTCCAATGCAATGATAACCATAACAAGATGTTCAATAAACACTTGTTGAATGTAACTGGATAGGAACAAAGGTGTCAGAAATATACATATGATCACTCTATAATTTTTGGTCATACCTTTGCCTCACACAACCAAAACTCTGTAAGGTGAAGTAGAACAGGAGTTAATTCGGCTGTTTTTCCCACACTTGCTCAAGGGAAAGTTAAAGGATAACCTCTTGGGGATGCATAGGCAGATTTTTCTAAGGTTTTTTTTTTTTTTTTTTTTTTTAAGTAACAGAGAACTGTTTTCAAACAGTAACTTCATATCATATAATCTTGCAAAATATTTAAAAATTAGTGAGAGTGGATCTAGTTGAAGTAGTGGTGGAAACTGGAGCCCTCTTACATAATTTCCCTTTTGTGTACCCCCTTTCTGGACATTTGGGCAGAACTCTTAGATTTCTGGAGAGATTAGGTGGTCTTTAATTTTCCAACTATTTGACTCTATAATTCTAACTACCAGTCAATGGCATGGCTTGTTTCTTCTCTCTTGCACCCAGGTTTATGCTAGATGCTGTGGGGGCTTTTATAAATGAAGAAACTATAGCCTCTGTCATCATTTAGAAAGATGATCTGCCTAATATGCATGAAGCAAGTAAAGGGTCCCCATATAACAGCACTGCACATTGTTTTGTATACAGAGGAGTTGAAGCAGGTGATCCTCACAGTCTCCTCCAGTTTTCACATTCTATGATTCTAAGTGTTAATGATGTGGCCATGTGTGGTAAGTGCTTTGAGCTCAGGAGTAATGTACTATATAAATTCAAGGACCATTACATGCATAATCACAGCTGCTAAGCATGGACAAATCCCCCCGTTTGTGTGGTATCCTCAAGAAATCCCAAGGGAAACACTGTTTGGGACCAAAACATTAGTACCCTTTTGTTTTTCTAAAAAGAAAGAAAGAAAAGAAAGAAATATTAGCCCCCACTCTTCCCCAAGCTCTTCCTCAACATGTTGTTGCAAACAAACCATTCATTTGTCATTTAGGAAAATATCCCAAATAACATTCTCCCCTGATTCAAATAAAACTTCCAGTGCTGGGCTGTGCTGGTTACCAGAAGTGTGTCTGGGTTAATTGCACACCTGCATTTTATTTCAAGTAATTTGCATGGAGCCCCCCTCTCTGTGCCCCTTACAAAGCAGGAGCCCACCTGTCTGGAGGCTCTTTGGGCAATGAAAGGCTACAGGAAAAAATTAGTCATCCTCTTTTCTTCCCTGTGACTTCTTTGACCTTGAGACTTCTAATGGCATCTCAGACAAAATGAACATAATCTAATGGACAGCGGGGAAGAGGGAACGGCTGGGTACATCTGTCGTATTACTGGGCTGTCTGAACAGTCAATGAAGCAGGGCCAAACCATAAGAGGCCTGTTCAGTTTAGCTCCAGGGTCTGCAGAGAAGGAGCACAATCATTTATCTTTATTTACTGAACTCTGCTTTCTGTTTAAGAAAAAAAAAAATTGACAGGTTTACAAAAACTCGCGTTGGAGCTGCCCGCTGCCCAGAGATAAATGCTATTTGTGCTCTGGAGATTCAAGGAAAGCTCACGATGCCCTTTAGCTGGTTTAAGTGGGTGCCTATAATATGGAAACAAAAAATGCCAAGGCACCTGGATCATTTTTCCCCATCAGCACCTCCACATCTGTCTGTAGAGGGATCCGGTACATGGATCCATAAGAAAGAATGGGAGCCATGATTCCCCCAAGGAAGAAATCTAAATTGGAAGAATTTAGGCAAGAGAACCAAGGACAAAGATGACTGGGAAATGTTGAATATTTCACATATTTCTTTATGATGAAATGTTGAGACATCCACCATGGCATCCATAACCAACACATTCTGACTTATATCAGTAAAGGGAGACAAAAATAATGCATATTCCAGCTGCAGGGAAAACTACTCTGAGCAGTAGAGAAGGAATTTAAAAATAGGATCCGAAAGTCCTATCTACGCATGTCTACTCCCTGCTGGATGATGATGATCGTGTCACTGACTCTTTTAATGTAACATCTACCACTTACTATACTTTTCTTAGAATAGTCATCACCAAAGAGGGATTCTTGTTCCTCAGGGAGTATATAAAATTCTATACTGGAAGTGGAGAAAATAAGAGGGCTGATTTTTTTTTTTTTTCCTTTTTCCTTTCTCTCTCATCTCACCTTTTACATTTCTATTTGGTGTAGATGTTTCATAATGTTCCTAATGCAACCACACAATGTTATACAGATATGATTTATAAATATAAAAAAGAGATGTGTGCTTAAAAACTTTTTACAGATGGGAAGTACAATTTTAAAAATCCGAGAAAAGGATTGGTTCAAGATGGCAGAGTAGAAGGACGTGACCTCACTCCTTGTGAGGGCACCAGAATAACAACTAACTGCTGAACAATCATTGACAGGAAGACACTGGAACTCACCAAAAAAATACCCCACATCCAAAGACAAAGGAGAAGCCATAATAATATAGAAGGAGGGGCACAATCACAATAAAATCAAATCCCATAACTGCTGGGTGGGTGACTCACAAACTGGAGAATACTTATACCACAGAAGTCCACCTACTGTAGTGAAGGTTCTAAGCCCCATGTGAGGCTACCCAACCTAGAGGTCCAGCAACAGGAGGAGGAAATCCTAGAGAATAAGACTTTAAAGGCTAGTGGGATTTGATTGCAGGATTTCAACAGGAGTAGGGGAAACAGAGACTCCACTCTTGGAAGGCACACACAAAGTAGTGTGTACATCAGAACCCAGGGGAAGGAACAGTGACCCCATAGGAGACTGAACAAGACCTACCTGCCAGTGTTGGAGGGTCTCCTGCAGAGGCAGGGGGTGGCTGTGTCTTACCATGAGGACAACAACATTGGCAGCAGAAGTTCTGGGAAGTATTCCTTGGTGTGAGCCCTCCCAGAGTTCACCATTATCACCATCAAAGAGCCCGGATAGGCTCCAGTGTTGGGTTGCCTCAGGCCAAAGAACCAACAGGGAGGGAACCCAGGCCCACCCATGAGCAGAAAAGTGGATTAAAGTTTTACTGAGCTCTGCCCACCAGAACAACAGTCAGCTCTACCCACCACCAGTTCCTCCAAGCAGGAAACTAGCACAACCTCTTAGATAGCCTCATCCACCAGAGGGCAGACAGCAGAAGCAAGAAGAACTACAATCCTGCAGCCTGTGGAGCAAAAACCACATTCACAGAAAGGTGGACAAGATGAAAAGGCAGAGGGCTATGTACCAGATGAAGGAACAAGATAAAACCCCAGAAAAACAACTAAATGAAGTGGAGATAGGCAACCTTCCAGAAAAAGTATTCAGAATAATGATAGTGAAGATGATGCAGGACCTCGGAAAAAGAATGGAGGCAAAGACTGAGAAGATGCAAGAAATGTTTAACAAAGCCATAGAAGAATTAAAGAACAAACACGTAGAGGTGAACAATACAATAACTGAAATGAAAAATGCACTAGAAGGAATCAATAGCAGAATAACTGAGGCAGAGGAATGGATAAGTGACCTGGAGGACAGAATGGTGGAATTCACTGTTGTGGAACAGAATAAAGACAAAACAATGAAAAGAAATGAAGACAGCTTAAGTGACCTCTGGGACAACATTAAATGTAACAACATTCACATTTTAGGGATTCCAGAGGGAGAAAAGAGAGAGAAATGAAACTAGAAAATATTTGAAGAGATTATAGTCAAAAAATTCCCTAACATGGGAAAGGAAAGGAGCTACCCAAGTCTAGGAAGCACAGAGAGTCCCATACAGGATAAACCCAAGGAGAAATATGCTGAGACAAACAGTAATCAAACTGGCAAAAATTAAAGACAAAGAAAAATTATTGAAAACAGCAAGGGAAAAATGACAAATAACATACAAGGGAACTCCCATAAGGTTAACATCTGATTTCATAGCAGAAATTCTACAAGCCAGAAGGGAGTGGCATGACATATTTAAAGTGATGAAAGGGAAGAACCTACAAGCAAGATTACTCTACCCAGCAAGGATCTCATTCAGGTTCAATGGAGAAATCAAAAGCTTTACAGACAAGCAAAGGCTAAGAGAATTCAACACCACCAAACCAGCTCTACAACAGATGCTAAACGAAATTCCCTAAGTGGGAAATACAAGAGAAGAAAAGGACCTACAAAAACAAACCCAAAACAATTAAGAAAATGGTCATAGGAACATACATATCAACAATTACCTTAAATGTGAATGGATTAAATGCTCCAATCAAAAGATACAGTCTTGCTGAATGGATACAAAAACAAAACCCATATATAGGCTGTCTACAAGAGACCCACTTCAGACCTAGGGACACATACAGACTGAAAGTGAGGGGATGGAAAACGATATTCCATGCAAATGGAATCAAAAGAAAGCTGGAGTAGCAATACTCATATCAGACAAAATAGACTTTAAAATAAGGAATGGTACAAGAGACAAGGAAGGACACGCCATAATGATCAAGGGATCAATCCAAGAAGAAGATATAACAATTATAAATATATATGCATCCAACATAGGAGCACCTCAATACATAAGGCAACTGCTAACATCTATAAAAAAGGAAATAGACAGTAACACAATAATAGTAGGGGATTTTAACACCTCACATGCCAATGGGAAGACCATCCAAACAGAAAATTAATAAGGAAACACAAGCTTTAAATGACACAATAGACGAGATAGATTTAATTGATATATAGGACATTCCACCCAAAAACAGCAGATTACACTTTCTTCTCAAGTGTGCATGGAACATTCTCCAGGATAGATCACATCTCGGGTCATGAGTCAAGCCTCAGTAAATTTAAGAAAATTGCAATCATATCAAGCATCTTTTCTGACCACAATGCTATGAGATTAGAAATCAATTACAGGGAGAAAAATATAAAAAAAAAAGCAAAAACACATGGACACTAAACAATACATTATTAAATAACCAAGAGATCACTGAAGAAATCAAAGAGGAAATCAAAAAATACCTAGAGACAAATGACAATGAAAACACAGTGATCCAAAACCTATGGGATGCAGCAAAAGCAGTTCTAAGAGGGAAGTTTATAGCCATACAAGCCTTCATCAAGAAACAAGAGAAATCTCAAATAAACAATCTAACCTTACACCTAAAGGAACTAGAGAAAGAAGAACAAATAAAATGCAAAGTTAGCAGAAGGAAAGAAGTCATAAAGATCAGAGCAAGAAAAACCACAAAGAAAAAGAGTGAGAGGACTCAAATCAATCAAATTAGAAATGAAAAAGGAGAAATTACAACAGACACCACAGAAATACAAAGCATCCTAAGAGGTTACTACAAGCAACTCTATGCAAATAAAATGGACAACCTGGAAGAAATGGACAAATTATTAGAGAGATATAACCTTCCAAGACTGAACCAGGAAGAAATAGAAAATATGGACAGACCAATCACAAGTAATGAAATTGAAACTGTGATTAAACATCTTCCAACAATCAAAGGTCCAGTACCAGATGGCTTCACTGGTGAATTTTATCAAACATTTAGAGAAGAGCTATCACCCATCCTTCTCAAACTCTTCCAAAAAATTGCAGAGGAAGGAACACTCCTAAACTCATTCTTTGAGGCCACCATCACCCTGATACCAAAACCAGACAAAGATACTACAAAAAAAGAAAATTACAGACCAATATCACTGATGAATACAAATGCAAAAATCCTCAGCAAAATACTAGCAAACAGAATCCAATAGCACATTAAAAGGGTCATACACCATGGTCAGGTGGGGCTTATCTCAGTAATGCAAGGATTCTTCAGTATGTGCAAAGCAATCAATGTGATACACCATATTAACAAATTGAAGGATAAAAACCATATGATCATCTCAATAGATTCAGTAAAAGCTTTTGACAGAATGCAAAACCCATTTATGATAAAAATCCTCCAGAAAGTAGGCCTAGAGGGAACCTACCTCAACATAATAAAGGCCATATATGACAAACTCACAGCAAACATCATTCTCAATGGTGAAAAACTGAAACTATTTCCTCTCAGATCAGGAACAACACAAGGATTTCCACTCTCACCACTATTATTCAACAAAGCTTTGGAAGTACTAGCCACAGCAATCAGAGAAGAAAAAGAAATAAAAGGAATACAAATTGGAAAAAAAAGTAGTAAAACTGTCACTGTTTGCAGATGACATGATACTATACATAGAGAATCTTAAAGATGCTACAAGAAAACTACAAGAGCTAATGAATGAATTTGGTAAAGCTGCAGGATATAAAATTAATGCACAAAAATCTCTTGCATTCCTATACAATAATAATGAAAAATCTGAAAGGAAAATTAAGGAAACACTCGCATTTACCCTTGCAACAAAAAGAATAAAATACCTAGGAATAAACCTACCTAGGGAGACAAAAGACCTGTATGCATACAACTATAAGACACTGATGAAAGAAATTAAAGATGATCCCAACAGATGGAGAGATATACCATGTTCCTGGATTGGAAGAATCAATATTGTGAAAATGACTATACTACCCAAAGCAATCTACAGATTCAATGCAATCCCTATCAAACTACCAATGGCATTTTTTACAGAACTAGAGCAAAAATTCTTAAAATTTGTATGGAGACAAAAAAGACCCTGAATAGCCAAAGCAGTCTTGAGGGAAAAAAAACGGAGCTGGAGGCATCAGACTCCCTGACTTCAGACTATACTACAAAGCTCCAGTAATCAAGACAATATGGTACTGGCACAAAAACAGAAATATAGACCAATTTAATAGGATAGAAAGTCCAGAGATAAACCCACACACCTATGGTCAACTAATCTATGACAAAGGTGTCAAGGATATACAATGGAGCAAAGAGAATCTCTTCAATAAGTGGTGCTGGGAAAACTGGACAGCTACATGTAAAAGAATGAAATTAAAACACTCCCTAACACCACACACAAAAATAAACTCAAAATGGATTAGAGACCTAAATTTAAGACCGGACACTATCAAACTCTTAGAGGAAAACATAGGAAGAACACCCTTTGACATAAATCACAGCAAGATCTTTTTTGATCCACCTCCTAGAGTAATGGAAATAAAAACAAAAATAAACAAATGGGACCTAGTAAACTTAAAAGCTTTTGCACAGCAAAGCTACAAACAAGATGAAAAGACAACCCTCAGAATGGGAGAAAATATTTGCAAATGAATCAACAGACAAAGGTTTAATCTCCAAAATATATAAACATCTCATGCAGCTCAATATTAAAAAAGCAAGCAAACCAATCCAAAAATGGGCAGAAGACCTAAATAGACATTTCTCCAAGAAGACATACAGGTGACCAAGAAGCCCATGAAAAGCTGCTCAACATCACTAATTATTAGAGAAATGTAAATCAGAACTACAATGAGGTATCACCTCACACCAATTAAAATGGGCATCATCAGAATATCTACAAACAGCACATACTGGAGAGTGTGTGGAGAAAGGGAACCCTCTTGCACTGTTGGTAGAATGTAGATTGATGCAGCCACTACAGAGAGCAGTATGGATGTTCCTTAAAATGCTAAAAATAGAATTACCATTTGACCCATCAATCCCACTACTGGGCATATACCCAGAGAAAACAAAAAGAAGAACAAATAATTCAAAAAGACACATGCACCCCAGTGTTCACTGCAACACTATTTAAAATACCCAGGTCATGAAAGCAAACTAAATGCCCATGGACAGACGAACAGATAAAGGAGATGTGGTATATATATATACAATGGAATATTACTCAGCCATAAAAAGGAATGAAATCGGGTCATTTGTAGAGATGTGGATGAATCTAGAGACTGTCATACAGAGTGAAGTAAGTCAGAAGGAGAAAAATAAATATCATATATTAACACATGTATGTGGAACCTAGAAAAATGGTACAGATATACCGGTTTGCAGGGCAGAAATTGAGGCACAGATGTAGAGAACAAACGTATGGACGCCAAGGGGGAAAAGCTACGGGGTGGTGGTGGTGGTGCTGGTGGTGTCATAAATTGGGAGATTGGGATTGACATATATACACTAATATGCCTAAAATGGATAACTAATAAGAACTTGCTGTATAAAAAAAAATAAAATTCAAAAAACTAAATAATCCATGAAAAAAATCATCTTTAAAAATGTATTATACATTATTCCCATTGAGGGTAATCCCCTTTCTAATTGTGCAGACTCGAGATGCCCTAATGTACATGGAGATATTTTTCCAGAAATTCTGGAAAACATCACATCATTATTTCCCCTAGTTCTTGAAATAAATAATGTTGCCCATTGCAATTGTTTTGCAATTGTCATAACATCACTTTTTTTCTCTCTGCTAAAATAGTTCATGTGTATGTTAATATTATCAATAGTCAAGCTTTAGGATAGTTTCTGCACTTGTCACTTGTCTCATGATATTTACATAAAATCCAGCATTATGGGGCATGATTTGGGGCTTGGGTTGGAGGCCACATGGGGGAAAATAAAGAAAAGTCTTTGAGGCTGTGATTACCTGTATTTGGGCCCAGGAGTGTGTCTAGAAGAGCAGCAGAGGCCCTGCAAACCACAGTGAACCGGTTTGGGGCACTGAGAAGGACAGCCCAAGAGTAGAGCCATCAGTTTTCATGCTCTTGACCAGCTTCACTGCTCCATATTTGAAGGATTTTCTTTGACTACATCCAAAAGAAGCAACAGTGAGGTGCATATGTGTGCCTTTGAAGAGTCTGAATGTTCAGAGAGGAAATGGAGGTCTAACCAGAGGTAGAGCCAGCATTCTGAAGCCTAGGCTGCCCAGACAGCACACTGCAGGGGGCTGCAGCACTGAGGTGTCAAGAGGCTTTATTGGAAGGCTGGGATGGGTGCAGGCAGGGTGAGGGTTGAATCTAATGTTGGAGCAGAAAAGCTTGAAGAGAAGATGGAAGGGACCCTACTGACAAAAAACCGTGATCTCATTACATGGATGTTAATGATCCAGATGTCGGAGTATAGGTAGAAAGAGAAGAGGTCACTCAGAAGGTATTAGTGGAAAGAGGCTAAATGACAGTGACCTGGAATGCATTAGTTTGGGTTTCCTACAACTGATCCTTGAATTCTCAGCAGTAGGACTTGGGGAAGGAGTCTGATACACTCAGCTAAAGACAAAACTGGCAGCTATGGAGGCCAGCAGAGTTGGGAGGGCTATGCTTCTGAAAGTCACTTTAATAGTTTGTGAACTGTGGAATCTGCTGGAATGTAACATGCCCCTGTGTCAGATTTTGTCACGTTCAGGGAACTCACCTTGACTAATGCAGCAGGATGGGGCCACCAGAAACTGACCCTGCAAACCAGAGTCATTGAAGAAGCAATTTAATGAACCCAGTCTCGAGTGCTGTGTCTGGCACACACCCCAAAATGCCTGACTTCCCTTACTCTGAGCTGTTTGCTAACATTGTTTACTAATTAATATTTTCTATCCCCTTAAAAGAATAAATAAACACCAGGATATTTTTATTGCATTAACTAAGAAAACAATAAATTTGTTATAAAGAGCGTAGCTTATATATATTTCATCCATTTACTTAAATATTTACATAAATAAAAACATTTTAGGAGAATTGTGATGAGTATTTTCTAAAAATGTCTCAACTAGTTATTGTTTTCTATTCACTTTGTTATAATTGAATAATTCAATTCATAGCTGTTAAGAATACTTAGAGATATTAAACATAATCATTTTCTTCCTTGATGTTTATTTCTTATTTATGTAGTTATTGTGCACTAGTATCCATAAATGGATGTTTATTTTTTATTCATCACAATCAGTTCATGATATGAGTTTTTGTTTCTATTTAATTTAACAAGCACTGAACATTTACCTCTATCATAGTACTCTGCTAGGAGTTGGAATAGAAGATGTAGGCATTGTAGGCTTTCAAATAGAATGGTCTAGGGTATGCCTTGGTATCAAAACAAATTGCAATATCTCAGGGTTTAACACAGTAACAGGTTACTTCCCTTTCATTTCAGAGTCCAGTGCCAGTCCTGGCAATTTTCCTTGGAGATAAGTCCTCCAGCACTTGTTGGGATCTAGGATCTTTCCATTTCAAGATTTTGCCATCTTCTACATAAGGCTTCTAGGGTCCCTGTGGAAGAAAAGAAAGCTAAAGGATTGCATAGGATGGATTTTAGGTACAGACCTAGAGGCAACTTCATCACTTCTGCGGACAACCCATCGACTAGAAACTAATCACCTTTTCAAACACACACTACTAACTTTAAGTTTACTAACCTCTTCCTCCAGTGCCTATCTCATTAGGCATGTGATCTGTCTTCCAAGTTATATAACAAGTGACAGTTCTATGAAGAGTTTTCCATTGCATTAACAGGCATAGCCATCTTTCCCCCTTCTTGCATCACTTTTATGATCTCTCATTGCTAGGTTGCTATGTCAGTGGCATACATTTTATGTGTTTGTTACAGCAGCACCCATCTTCAAGGTACCCCTTTCTGTATTGTTAAATATAGCTAAACTGTGATTTAGTAACAAATAAACCCTAGAGTTAGTTACAGAGGAAGAGGGAAGTTGAAGCTAGAAATGTCTGCAGGATCCAGATCATAGGGAAGTGCGAAAAAGATGTGATGTAGGGATCTTAATCTGACAGGGACACGAAACAAGAAGAAACAGAGTAACCCCTTTAGGAGATGACTGCTATCACCTGAGAAAGAATAGCAAGGCTCTAAACCAAGGGTGTGTGGAAGAAATAGAAAAAAAAAGAAAGAAAGCATCTGAGAGGTGTCCTGAAGGAAGAACATCTGTCTTTGTAGAAAAGTAGTTAATCAAAGTCATAGGCAGAGGTCCTCATTCCAATTACTCAATTTACTACCTGTTTATTTTCCTTTACACTTTCTTGCCTCACTCTAAGGCTGATATGATCAAATCTGGCCAATAGCTTTCTAGTTTATTTTGAAAATAAAATGTTATTAAATACATGAAAAAATTTTATAAACTATAAAATGTAATGAAAATGTTAATTTATTAACTAAAAAGAAATAATAGAAAATGGCTCTAAAGTTTTGTGCCTGGGTAGCTATGAGAATGTTGCATTCCTAACAGAAATGGCAGGAGAAAGAGACAGGTGAGGCATGATGATGCCCTGGCTTTGGCCATGATAAATTGGAGTTTTCATTCAGATCTTCAGGTGGATACATCCAGCAGCAGTGTATCTTAGTTGGGTTCCCCAGAAGAAGGCCCTAAGATGGTGAATTGTGTGCAAGTGATTTATGAGGAAGAGTCTAGTAAGGAAGTGGGGGAAACAATTCAGGAAAAGGGGAAAAGCCTTTCAATGATGAGATTTCAGGCAGGGACCTGTGAAGGGTAACCTCAGGCTGACCCAGGAAAGTTCTGCAGTTTAAGTCATGCCTTTGGGTTCATCCCACTTGAGGGTAGGAGGCTTTCATACTCCCATAGCCCTAGCTGTCAGTTGTTGACTAAGGGTCTGGGAATGCAAACTTCCAGGCACTTCCCATGCTTTGCCTGGGCTGATAATTGGCTGTAGGAGCTAAGGGTAGAAATCTGGCTAGAGAAGAGTTATAGATTTGGGCAGTTAGAACCAAAAAAATGGAGGCTAGAACCAACAAAAAAACATCCAGTAGGACCTAAGGGAAGCTTTCAAAGAGTAGATTTAGATTTTAGGAGAAAGGATGAAATGAGAAATCTATTTGCTTTGTTAGCATCCAATAAGCAATTAAAGTTAAGGGCTCTATATGTTAATGGGGCTCTTAAGTATCTCTGAGCTTTTAATTATTATCTTTCTTTCCAAATTTTTCCATTTGTAGATCCTAATGTTACTCCTTATCCTGTTTTCTTCTCTTGTCCTTGTAGATCTGCAATGAAGACCTGGAACTGGGGAGATGCTAGAGGAAAGGTATAAACTTGCAATTAGAAGATGAATAAGTTCTATAGATCTGAAGCACAGCATAGTGATTATAGTCAACAGTACTGTGCTATATACTTCAAGGTTACCAAGAGATTAGAGTTTAAATGATCTCACCACAAAAAGAGAAATGATAACTATGTGAGGTGATAGAGATGTTAGCTATAAGGCTAAGGTGGTAAGCTTATTGCATATATAAATGTATCAAATCAACACACTGTACACCTTAAACGTTATGTGCCAATTATATCTCAATAAAAAAAAAATGAAACACACAACCAAAAACACTTTGACTTAGGCAAAGATATCTTCATTGCTTTATCAAACCTTTGGAAAGACCATTCACCATCTTCTCAACTATTATGGGAGGCTCCACTAGTCCATGTTCTCTGAAACACACTGTCTGGTCTATTAGTGAGATTCTAATCATGAAGTTGTATGTGCCTAACAGAGATGAAGCTTTTTTATTCCTTTCTTACTCCTCCTCCTTTCCCCTGCCGCTCTGAGGATATTATCATTTAATAAGAAATTTATTTCTGAAGGTGGAATTTTAGGTAATACCAAAAGGCTATTGAGTAAATTTTTAAACTTCTTATATTTTTAGTAGTTCTCAACATTTTACAGGATATCAGGATTGGAAGAGATTTAGCTTATCTCACCCCACACCCCACTTGATTTTTTTAATACCTTTGATACTTTAACAGTTTACTTTTTAAGGGATGTTTTGTTGCTCCCCCAGAACTTAGTACCATAAAGCACTAAGTAAAGAATCTAGTGAATTTTGAGAATAAATGTGAGAATGATGAGAAAGAGGGTACAGGGCTGAGCATAAGGAAGTGAACCCAATTTTGCAGGAACTCTGGTTTCCTCACTGATGCACAGACTTCTTAGGTGTGCCTTTCAGGTGTATCTTCTTCCACAGGCTGCTCTCAGAGCTCTCGAATGAGGTTAAAAATGTTTTTACCTCCCTGGGAAGTGAGGATTTATGTGCAGAATTTTACTTCTTAATTAATTTGGACCCCAGCAGCATGGAGATGGTGAGACTTAATATCTATTAAGACTTGATATTAAGTTAATAGCAGGTGACAGTGACTTCATCAAAACCCCTGTGCAAAGCATCAAGTAGATGGAAATTTCAGTTCTGGTACATTACTCAGCTGAGTATCATCAGACCTGCTTACAAGGGTCATAAAGATTATTTGTACATTAAAGAAGGGCCAGTCCATCAAGCTTAGTATGAAAGAGAAGCAGGAAAATTACCATCACATAAAACATAAAATATTGGTACATTTCCACTAATGAAACACGCAATAGTTTGGGAAATTCTTACTGGCTATTTTTCATTGTTCCTTGACACACACACACACACACACACACACACACACACCACATACATTCTTGCCACAAGAGTGAGTGAGGGAGAGCTAGAATAGATATCAAGATCGTTTCCATATCCTACCTGTCCACGGAAACCATCACAGGGAGAAGGGAGATGGCATCAAGGAACACACCTTTGTGATTTAGACAACTGATAGGTAAATAGATGGCAAGGGTCACTTGATGAAATGCCAGCTTGGAAAGGCTAGGACAAATATAAAGTTACACCTGTTTTGGAAAATTAACCTCTTTGGATTTTTTGTTTTGCTTTGTTTTTTGTTTTTGATTTTTTTTGGCCGTGCTGCTGTGGGATCCTAGTTCCTAGACCAGAGATTGAACCCCAGGCCACGACGGTGAAAGAACCAAGTCCTAACCACTGGACAACCAAGGAATTCCCTAATCTCTCTGTTTTATCAACATGTAAGGCCATCACATACAGGTAAGGGATCAATAAACAAAGCAATAACAGAAAATGTTTGAATACAGTTGTCACCAAACAGCAACATTTTCCTTCATATGAAGTTAAAGTACAAAAAGGTTATTCAATTGTGTCCTAATACTGAGGAATCAGGGCAGTCACAGGACACCCATTTCATTTTGAATGCTGAGCAGTCAGTTCATGAGGAGGCTGGACCATCTTCTACTCACTCACTGAGGATGAAAGGCCTTCCATTCAGCAATACTTCTGTACATTCTGAATAGGAAGCTTGGAAGTTCTGTGCAAGTAGTTTGCAACAGGAATATCTTTGTTTCTTACCTCTGTCCCTTGGTACCTTCTACAAGCCAAAAGGATGTTTCCGATCTATATGGTAATTAGATAGTTATTAAAAACAGTAATCATCTAGAAATTATTTTGTGCCATAAACATCCCATACAGAGAAAATATTTGAACATTTAAAAGTTGAACATTGTAATTGGCTTCATATGCAAGAAGCCAAAGGGGATATAAAGAATTTTTAAGTTCCTAAGAAAGCACTCACATTAAGAGCAAGTTGTCTTCTTGATCAGGTTGTAAGTTAGGGCCACACAGCCGTTAGATTCCCCTTGTGGCCAGTAACAATGAACCAATTTCTATTAATGAAGAGCTCATGTTTATGGCTAATATAGAAGAAAATGTACTGAAGGGGGGAGCTCAGTCATTCACTAGAGATAGCTTAATTCTGGTAATTTCCAATTTCCAAGCTCATTTTAATTTGTTATCAAAGTAATCACTCATTCCGGCTGGAGTCAGAAATAGCTTTTTGTCATCTGTAGGCTGAAAGATTATTCAGCTGGAACCCAGTTTTTCAAAGCTCACCTGCTCAGCATCTGTGATATGCTTATAAGTTCCAAGAGGTACGGTTTGCAACATCAGAGCCAGGCTGAAAAGAACTGAGTCTGCTTTACTGCAGCTTTCTGAGCCAGGGAGTATATTTCATGACTCCAAACACTGACTGAAACTGAAACTCACATACAAAAAGCAAACCATGATGGGGAACACAGGTGTGAGAATGGAATATACACTGGACTTCACCTTTTGTGCCAACATGATCCTACAAACTTCCTTGTCCACCTTACCACAGGGAAAATTTATCTGGATTTTGCTTCAAGCATGAGACTACTCTGTGGGATTGCTCTTGGTTTTTCTGGCCTTGCTTGATTGACTTAGCTACATTTATACAGCTTGGTAAGGTTACCATGAGGATTAGAACCTTGATTTATAACCAGGGTTTCCTTTATATCTGGAGAAAAATGACAGTTGAGACAGTGATGGAGGGGTGAGAGGAGACAAGGAACAGTAGGTTATCAGGGCTGTGGTGGAAATTAAAGAGGAAGAGGGAACTGAGGGAGAGGACATACTTGTCTCAAAGACTTTCCTTCTTAAGTTTGTCCTCTTTGTTGATCTTGTGGAAGTGCCAGTTTTTAAAAGCAAAGTAGAGGAGGAGGTTGGTTAAAATAGATAAAGCTGATTGTCACTAAAACCACAACTTCAGGATATGTGCTCTGAATATACACAGAAACACAAACAATCCCAAACCACAGTTCTCTCATTGTCACTGAGTAGCTTCCAAGGATGATAATGAAGAATTGTCTCCTCTTTATTGCTTTGGCTGATGCTTGAGTCTGTGGCGCCAAGAATCTGGATCTCCCAGAGCCAGGCAGTGGGAAAACAGTACATTAGAATTAAATAATAGGATCTCTGGTGCCTGGATTGCAATGGAGGAAGGGTTAATGGAGCTGGGGCTTTGTAGAGCAGGAGCCTCCATCTATAATCTCTTGTTTTTCTAGGATGGGAGGAGAGAAAGGAGCCTTGGGGGAGAAGAACATAGAGTGCCCTAATCTTATGATAAAAATAATATAATTCCTCTACCTGCTATCTCTCCCTACCAGGTTTCTGCTACCTTTGCAGAACACTAGTAATGCCCATAATAGTCGGTAAAAATAAAAATTTCTGTTCCATTAAACATACGAAAAATATGTTGTATTGAATACAGTTGGTTTGGGAAAACTGTTTTTATCCCTCCTAACAAATCACCCATACTAACTGCAGCTGCCACAAGTGGCTGTGCAGGGAGCTGGGGCTGGCTCTGCACACGGTCAAGTTGGCCATGCACAGGCAGTGTCCTGTGTAAGCCATGAGGCTCTCACACCAGACTGACCCCACACCAGTTCTAGGGTATAGAGTATGGTCAACCTGCTCTGAGAATGTAGGTGTTTACACTCTGGAGGGAAACGTGGTCTGCTTTTGTTTGCATTCTGAGAAGCTTGAACCACAGTGGCGTGTCTTAAGCCAGAGTAGGACTCTCACAGCACAGACTCTGAGGCATCAAGTTCGGTCTGTGCTGGCTTCTAATCCATGTGGCAAGAGAATTGGCTGTGCTAATTCACTTGAGTGTAGCAGGTGATGTGGGAACCTTTGTCTACCAACCATTTAAGGAATATTTCTTGTCTATCCACCACATGCAAAGGTCTGTCCTGGGGATGCTGCTTAGTTACTAAGCGTCTTCCAAGTGCCAGAACTTGCCCATGTGACCTCCTTCATGAGGTAGTTATTATCTTTTCCTCCATTTTTACAGCAAGGAATCTGAGTCAGAAAAGATACTTGGCTAGAGCTGTGTCCTTTAATAAATGATGTCTTTCTCATTGCATTTCTCACCCCACCCCCAGAAATGGCCCTTCAGTCATCATGGCAGTTCCACTTAACATATTATTCTGCCTCTTTGCTTCGGGCCTGTGTACAATGTACTTTCTTTCCTCAGGACTCCTTTCTGCATGTTTCCTCTTCCCCTTGCCTTGACTGTGAGTCATTCTTCAAGAAACTGAGAAACTAGTAAGAAAACTTATTTCATTCAAGCTATTGCAGTAGGGAGAACACTCCAGACCTGAAGATCAATGTGTCTCAGCAGAGTCTTTTTCTTAGATTTTTCGAGAAAAGAGTGGACAAATTACAGGTGGGGTAATTTTACAGTTGGGATTGTTTTTGAAAGTCCCAGTCAACTGAACAGGAAATATATCTAGCTAATTTCAGGAGGACAATTTCTAATTTCAGTTACTAATTCATGAACAAAGGAATGGGAGTTGGAGGGTCTGTGTCTGGCTTTTCAGCAGGTTCAGGTAAAAGAGGCAAGGTCTGAGAGTGGCTTTGCCACAGGTAAAGAAGTGACTCATGTGCAGGTCTCACAGGAAGTTGTGGAAAAGAGTGAACTGGCCTGTCTTATCTAAGCCAGGGAAGCACTGTTCTCTGTGGTAAGCCACTTCACAGAACACAAAAGGGTGGGGGTTATTTCTTAACCACTGCTGTTTTCATGACACATTGTCACATTTCAGGAATTGTCACCCCAAGCCCCAGTCTGGATTAGGGGCTTCCTCTCTTTATTCCTAGAGGACCCTGGACCACTGTCTATCATCTCACTCATCATACTGTATTTTCTTATGTGTTTACTTGACTGACTTTCCAGTTAACTATCATCCTGAAGACAATGATTGTCTGGTATCCACACCTGACACCAGCTCAGAGCTTGGCCTACAGGAGGCGCTCACTTCAACATAAAATGGGGAGATACCGACTGGGCATAGGAGTTGTGTTCCAAAGTACGGGGAAAGTTGGAACAAAGACACAGTGAATAGACCTGACTGGTTCAGAGGCGTCTGGTAAAAGATGAGCCCTGGACTCCATAGAGCCCACAGTTTCTACGAGGGCCTCTCCAATCCGTTCCTAAACTGGACAGATGATGCCCTTCAACACACTTTGCAGTTTTTTCTGAAGCTCAGTCTTAAGTGATCCTGGGCTGTCACTTTCACCCTTTCCCCTGTGGCTGATTTTTCTGTGGTTCTGATGACACTGCTGTCAGAAAGTTTTTCCTGGCAGTTCAGCCAAGGGAAACGGAGAGTATTGTATTCCATCAGTATCACATGAGTCCCTTTTCTTCTCACTGCTTCCGCTTTACAAATATTTATAGATATCATTATGCCTCCCTTAGCTATCATTTATCCAAGTGGTAACAGCACTAGTCTTTCCATCTTGCCTCATAAATCAACCCCTCCAGCCCCTGTAATCATCTCCCTGCTCTTCTCTGAACTCTCCAGTGTCTGTTGATATCTTAATAAGGTACCCAAACTGAAGGATCCTCTCCACCCGGGTACCAAAGCAATTACCTGACTATCAGGGGTATGGCATATGCTAAAAAGATGCCTTGGCCTTGTGGATGTCATTGTGGAGCTAAGCTCATATCTCATGTGTGGCCATTTCTCCTCTCCACAATGTTTTCTGTACGATTGCTGCCTGTGTGCCCCTTCTCTCCTTACGTTCTTTCTAGACTATCAGGCCTTTGCAGGCTTTGCTCTCAGCCTCTCCCACTCTGCTTCAGGACTCTCTCTTCCAAATTTTATCTTTGCATTCTCTGGGCTTTTATGACGGCCTCTGAGGTCTTCATTATGGTGTTCTAGCTCAACCCCAGGCTTTCTCTCTCCTTGTCCCCTATCAAAGCATATCGACTGGGCTTTAAGTTTGGGCAGACCTATGTTCAAATACCAGGCCTAACACACTGGCTCAGTGGGTGACTTTTGGCAAGTTGTTTAACTTCTCTGATGCTTAGTTATCTTGTCTGTAAAACAGGGATACAAATTATATCCAACTCATGGACTGTTGTGAGAATTAAAGGAAAAACATATATTAATAATATTCAGTTAATAGAAGTTGCTGTTAATGTCCTCTCCCTCCTCTTATCCTCCTTCTTTTCCAGGTCCTCCTGTTTCTCTTGCTTATTTCCATCTCAGGAGGGTATTTAGACCAGTGACATAAATCAAAGGGGAAGAAACATATTTGCCTCAATTACTTAGACATTTTAGGAAAAAGATGCCTTTAAAGGAGTTTTTCATTCATTCTTCCTTTCTTTGAGCATGTAGAGGTGCTCTGTGATGATGTAGAATTGCAAGAAGAAATGCTGATTGTATTTATTATTTCCTCATTTTCATGATTCTTGCTCAAAGTAATCAGGAAGAGGGTGACAGAAAACAGAATACATGTGCTCAATGAGGAATTAAGTGACATTCTTTCTGAAGCAGCCATGACACTGTCTAGGAAAATTAAGTAAGAAATAGAATATATTTGATGGTATTAAAGAACATTCAGTTATGTGAATTAAGGAAGATTTTGTGAGAGGTATATCTTTAGGTATCTTGGAATCTAATTAGGAAAACAGAGCCACCACAAGGTTGTTCAAATGTAGAAATTTATTTTGGGCAACTAGTTAAAAAGATCTTGAAAAAACCCTAAAACCAGATATTAGCTACTGTAGGAATATGCTACTACTCCAGGACTGGAGCAACCAAAAGGAATGGTGTTATTAATAGAGCCCAAGGCCCAAAACTGCCTGGAAGGAATTGAAACTTTGAGATATTCAACCAAAAAGAAAGAGGCAGCACTGTTTAAGATGCTTGGCATGGGGAGTGAGAAAGCATGCCCAAGGTCTCTCCCATTTTGCTACTTTCCAATTTCCCACCACTGGCTGAACTTAACCAGAAACTGGTTGGCAAAAACTGTGATTCAGATCCTATGATACAAAGCAGAGAAGGGTAAGGGCAGGGAATGGATCTGAGAGCGAACAGGTGAGTCGATAGCACAGCAAGAATCATTAACACAATATCTATAATGGAAGTTGGTAGTATGGCTAAAAAGTTTAGAGGACTAGACTAATGACTAAAGGTATATCCATCTCCATCTCCACCTCTATGTCTACCTCTGTCTCACAGATTAAAAGAAATGCGCTCTCCCTTAAGAAAAAAACAAGTCCTGCTTATCAGTCAGGGTCCAGTTAGGAGACAGAAACCATATAAATCCTTTTGAACAGAGTAACTTTTTCCAGTTTTATTGAGATATAATTGACATATAACATTGTATAAGGCTAGATCTTTCTCCAGTGCTGTTCATTATCTTTCCTATTTTGGTTTTTGCTCAGGAATATTCTTTGGAAGGGCAGATAGCAGTGATTGCCCCAGGCACTGTGTTACAGCACCCAGCACCACTGTAACTTAGGGACATAGTGTGTTTAAAAATGAAATAAAGGAAAGCAAAGAACTCAGTTTATACACTCCTGCTTTTCCTTGGCTCTCCAATCCCCATTGTAAAATGAATTGAAATGCCCTTTCCCCCTTTTCCTCCCTTCTTACATCCCCAGATATTTTCAGAGTTACTATTATGTGACATTTATCCAGGAAGCAAAGGTAACAAACTCAACCTTAAGCCTTGGGGAAACAGGGACTCTTACTTATGAATACCTACTATTTGCCAGGAACGTTTTACATGTTGACTCCATCTTCATAAAAACTGGGCCAAATAGGAATTATCTCCATTCTACAGAAGAAGCCCAGAAAGTAAAATGATTGGCCTGATCACAAAAACTGTAAGTGGATATGCACATGGTCACAGTAGGAGGATAAGGGCTGGAGGGAACAGCATATTGCGAGAACACCCAGGAAGCAGATGGGCTCTGCATTCCTGAGTCCTTTCACCTTCATGGCTCTTCTTGGTGATCTTTTTTTTTTCCTTTGGGGAAAAGATTGGGAATAGGATCATCCAATGGGAACTATGTAGATAGTTACAAACAGCTGCAGAGTTATCATCTGAAGAGAGGATAGGTCTTTTCCCTGCATTTCCAGAGGCCAGACAGAACAAAAGAATGCCTGTCAGAGGAAGATTGATATTGATATAGAATCAGCAAGCTCATTTGATAATTAGATCTACTCTAAAATGGAATTGGCATGTGAGGAGCACCCAGCTCCCTGCCACTAGGAGTGCTAAATGGAGCCCAGACTTCTATGCCCCTTCCAGCTCTAAGACTGTGATAAGTAATTTTGTATTCTCTCTCCAGCTCCACAATTCAGCTTTCAATGGGTGGCAATCACTCCTTCTAGTCATCATTTATTTATTTTAGCTTATGGTTGAAACTGAGAGAGTGTAAACTCTAGGAGCCTCAATTCCTAGACAGATTTTGTATAACGTGGTTTAAGAAAATCAATACACTAATGAGTGTTCTCAGTAGAGAAAATGCACAAGGAAAGCACCACCATCTCAGTGTTTGTTAAATGAGGTGGTAGTGTGTTTCTGGTAGTGTTTGTGTCAGTAGATAAGGAAATTATATAGGGTACGACATTTCAAACACTGCAAATGGGCTAACACCTGAGGCTGCATCTAAGTAATATCAGCTATTAAAGAAAAATGAAAGTAGTTTGTCAGGCAATCCCAAGCATCTTGAAATTTGGTATTAAATTTTTTAAAAAAAATCAGTATTTTATTCTGTTGTCTCAACTTGAATTTAGGTTTCAATTAGTTTACAAACACTGAATTATTATAGGCAATCTAGAACTTAATTCCAAAAGGTTTGGCCACAAGCAAACAAAATCCTGAAGGAAGATTCTAAAGTGACATTTTTTTCTTATCATTGCTGAGGCAAAATTCTTTTTATTAATACTATTAGCTTTTGGTTATTTCTGAAATAAATTTAACCAACTTAGACTTAAAAGATTAAAAAAAATGTGGTCATTTATTGCTTAAATTAATGCACCACTCTTCCCAGATTCCTTTCAAATCCATTTTCTGGGGAGTAGTCAAGGGTTTATTCAAAATCATGCAATGCCTAAAATAATCATTATTCCCTCTATTATAGGTGGTATTATATCCAGGGCCCACTCACTTACAGGCATGTCTGTCAAAAGGACCATTTTTCAGGCTCACAGTTCCCAAGACTCTGTCACTTTCTTACTTACAGAGGCCCAAAATGGAAACTATTTTTCTTTTCATTATGAGCTGTCACTTTTTCATCTTGACACTGCAGTGATAGACTTTCATTCGTCTTCTATATTACCTTTCCTGAAACCTCTGACACAGACTGACACAATGCAAAATGCAGGAGATCTTGGGCATACGTTGGCAATTTTGAGGGAAGGCAGCAGCTTGTCTCTCTCCGTTATTTTAAATATATATTGAAAACGCTGAGATCCCCGATGTGGTAGACTGGAAATGCTAATGTGCCATGCTGTTTTTACCCATCCTTATAATGTCTGCTCCCTGGCCCCAAATCAAAGTGAAGAGCTGGCAGAGGGAGGAAGAGTTGCCAATGCTTTACCAGAGTGGAAAGCAAGAGTAGAAAGTTTGCTCTAAATCCATGAGGACATGAGACAGAAAAGGGAACAAGGGTTATATTTTCTCAGTTCCTTCTGAGGTTACTGAAGAGACCACTGATTATGTGTGTATTGGGCTACTACAAAGAAAAAATAAGTCCCTAGGCAAGTCCATTCCTTCTCACAACCCCAGATACTGAACAGGAAGGCAGTGACATCTCATTGTCCAACATCAGGGCACAGCTGCACTTCTGGGTCTCTGTTCTCAATGGGATGGTTCCAGAAGTATTCCTTATAGCATGGGAGACCCAAGACAGAGAGGGATGGAAAGAATAAGAGAAAGACAGATCCCACTTATTCCTACTGCCCTCAAACCATGCTGAACTTTGATCCTGAATCTTATTCAGAAATATAAATATCCAACATATCAACAAATCCTTGTCACGCTTGGATTCTGGAGGGTGTCAAATGAAAAACATCTCACATTCTTGATATTCACACGTCTAAGGGGACATGGGGCTGGCTATAAGTAAAATTGTGAAAAAGACAAAGTTTTGTATTCCTGTTACACTTCCAGTTGAGCCTAAATATTTACTGGATCAAAATGTTCATTGCTGAGCACATTTCTGTAGCAAAACAAGCTGGATAGGGACCCCTTGTCCATTGTCTCAGGAATGAGACAATGTCATCACAGCCCAGTACTGGTGAAGTGGGTCTTATATCTGCTCTTTAACCCTGCACTTTGTTTGGCCAAGACCCAGTTACATAAAACCTCATCTGGGAGTCTCACTTTACTTTCTCACTCAGATGTTTTGTCCTCTAAGTAGATTACAAACTATTTTTAATTAGGGGTTGGGTCTTATTTAACATTATATCCCCAGTGCTTGACACACTTCTTGCTTAATAAATGTCGGCTGATTGAATGAGTGAATAGTAAAAGATTCTGACCAGATTCATTGCTCATTTATGTCCAATTCTGACCTCAGCTATGAGCCATTAGAGGTGTCTTCTTTTCACCAGGTGAGTACTTTAAAACTTGGGCATGCCCTTTTCAGGTCTCCACAGCCCTCTTCCTGTGTTTAGTATTGGTATTATGTGTCTGACTCAACTGAGCTTGGAATTTGGGATTCTTCCATTCCATCTTAGACTAACATTCTAACACCCCATCTTTCATAGTGTTTTTTTTGTTTTTTTTTTAAATTAATTTTTATTGGAGTATAGTTGCTTTACAGTGTCATGTTAGTTTCTACTGTACAGCAAAGTGAATCAGCTATACGTATACATATATCTCCTCTTTTTAGATTTCCTTCCCATTTAGGTCACCACAGAGGATCAGCTATCTATTTTATACATAATATCAATAGTGTATATATGTCAATCCCAATCTCCCAATTCATGCCCCCACCCTTTTACCTCCTTGGTGTCCATACATTTGTTCTCTATGTCTGTGTTTCTATTTCTGCTTTGCAAATAAGATCATCTGTACCATTTTTCTAGATTCCACATATATGCATTAATAAACAATATTGTTTTTCTCTTTCTGACTTACTTCACTCTGTATGACAGTCTCTAGGCCCATCCACATCTCTACAAATGACCCAATTTCGTTCCTTTTTATGGCTGAGCAATATTCCATTGTATTTATGTACCAAATCTTTTTTATCCATTCCTCTGTTGATGGACATTTAAGTTGCTTCCATGTCCTGGCTATTGTAAACAGAGCTGCAATGAACATTGTGGTACATGACTCTTTTTGAATTATGGTTTTCTCTGGTTATATGCCCAGTAGTGGGATTGCTGGGTCATATGGTAGTTTTATTTTTAGTTCTCCATAGTGGCTGTGTCAATTTGCATTCCCACCACCCATGCAGGAGGGTTCCCTTTTCCCTCCACCCTCTCCAGCATTTATTGTTTGTAGAATTTTTAATGATGGCCATTCTGACTGGTGTGAGGTGATACCTCATTGTAGTTTTTATTTGCATTTCTCTAGTAATTAGTGATGTTGAGCATCTTTTCATGTTTGTTGGCCATTTTCATAGTGTTTTTTGATCTCTCCTCATTACTTTTACTTTGGATACATTTGTTCTGAACCTGACAAAGACCAGTGACATTCTCCCACTCACATGAGGTCACAGTCAATGTAGGCCTGCCCTAAGTTAGCTGCCTCAGCCTCACCTAGAAAACCTAGCCCACTCTGTGCCTGAATGGGCAACCATCCTCTGTGTGTTTCTAAACCCAATTCTTAGGGTTAAATCTTGGTGCATTATGAATGTGAAGATAGGAGAGATAATTAGAATGGGAAGGAAAAATTGAGGAAAACTGTTTTACCCGGAAAACTAAAGAACTGAAAATCTATTTTAACAGGTAAGAGAACTTAATAAGATGGCTGAATACCAAATACTATATAGGAACTAAAAATTTTCATATATTTGATCAAGTATACATAACACCATCAAGTTAGAATATATAGTAGAAGAAAAAATGTATGATAGTAATTTTTAAAACAATTTTATTGAGGTATAAAGATGTACAATAAACTGCACATATTTAAAGTGTATATAATTTGGTATGTTTGACATATATGTACATGCACAATCAAGACAATGAACATATCTATCACTCCCAAAGGTTTTACCATGAAAATATTTATATAGTCAACATACTATAAAAAAAATGGTATTCTACATAAACACATAAGATGTTCATAAGGAAAAAGATAATCAAAATTCAATTTATATGATAGATGACAATGTGTATTATTTAATATATAAAGAGTTTCCACAGATCAATAAGAATAAAAACAAGTAATCCAATAGAAAACATGGGAAAATAGACCAATATACATGTTATAAAGAAAGAAATAGCTTTTTAACAAATATGGTCATCCTCACTGAAATAAGGGAAGTACAAAGTAAAGCTATAATACTTCTCATTTTCCATCTAATAGATAAAAAACTAAAAATATAGATAGTCCAGCATATTAACTATTGTGAAGGAAAACACCCCCATTCCATTATGGTTTGAATTAGGGCCTTTATGGAAGATATTTTGGGAGTAACATTTAATAAAAAAGTCACATTCCATTTAAGCCAGAATGGAATTTCTTGGTGTTTATTCCACAGATATACTAGCACATGTGCTAAATGATATACAAGCAAGGATATTTTTGCAACATTGTTCTAATTACAAAATATTAAAACAATGCTCATTGGACTGTTTACATAAATGATGGTTCATCAGAAATGTAATTCCATGCAGCTATTAACATAGACTCATATATGTACATGGTACAGGATTCAAAAAGTATGCAAGAATATACAGTATAAAGGAAATCTCTTTCCTTCCTACCCAAATCACAGTTGCAACTATTGCAACTGATTATATCAATTACTAAAAATATATATATGTATAATGGAATATTATGAAACTCTTTAAAGGAATGATGTAGTTCTACATAAAATTATAAGAAAAAATTTCAATGTAAAAATGTAGTGAAAAATCAAGGTACAGAACACTGTAAATGGTATGCTATCATATCTATAAATGCATAGAAAATTTCTACACATGATGCTAGTAAGTCTAATCACACCCCAAATTCACATAGGTACACATTGTCGAGACCATAGTTAGATTTCATCACCAATCAGAACCACTCTTCTTTATAGATCATACCCACTTAATGGTCTCTCGGTCTCTTCCTTGTTAAACCCTTCATTTAAATAAAACCTGTTCTTCATTGACATGACTTCAACTTCCTCAATCCAACTCTATTTTTATGGCATATGACCCTCCAGCATGGATGCTTGAACTTAGTTATAGTGACATTGCATTTCAATTAATGTCTTCCTGAACCATTGGCTTTTGATCTTGAGTATCAGAATCACTTGGAGGGCTTGTTGAACCACAGATTGCTGGCCTCATCCCTAGAGTTTCTGATTCAGTATAAGTATCTGGTTGAGGCCTATGTGAATTTGTTAACAAGTCTCAGATGAAGCTAATGCTATTGGTTTGAAGATCATATTTTGGCAACCACTGGTCTTGAGCATTGAATAATGATAGAACCCATCTTGTACCCAGTCTCAGTTTAAATCTGTGCTCTACATATGTAGCTATCTTTGTATCTTCAACCCACTAGAAGCCTCTTTATGACTATTGGCTTCATCCATATGGGAAAAATTGACATTTGGTAAAATTTCATGTCATGTAGAGCAGGCCTCTTTTCAAGGGGAGAGGAATAAATTCCCTTTGGGGCAATGTCTAAAATGCCCAAAGCCAGCATAGTATTAAATTTCCCAGATTCATCTCTTTGCTTAATGTTAGGGATGTACATTTGTGACATTTATCTTTCCTTTACAATTGAAAGAGACATTGGCAATTATCTAAGAAGCAGCCCACATTGGGTGGATATTTGGCAACTCTGCTTTTTTCTGGGCATAGAAGGGGTCATTAGCAGAGATGTGAATAAGGAAGAACTATGCCTTTATACATCTAAACTGAAAGACTTTTTCTCCTCTGCTGTCCTTTTTGCTCCTTATAACAGCACAGTTCAGGACGTGCCAGCAGCAGAGCAAAGGCTGCAGATACAGAATTTGACTTACCACAATTCAACAAAAATGGCTTATGGACCAGAGACAATGGAAGAATCTTCATGAGATTCCTTCTTTTGTGCCCCATCCTATTATTAATAACAGGTTTATTTTCAATCTGTCTTGCCCTGCCCCACACTGTTCAAGGGAGATGATGAGCCAAAAACAAAACCTAATGAGAGGTTGCAAAATAGAGAGATGGTGATGGGAGTGATAGAGTTGAAGCTGGTGTGTTGGTCATGGAAGAGTGCTGTTCAGTTCTCACCTTAACATGGGGCTCATGATTCAGGGGCAAGGAGGGCAGTTATCAGATGTCATTCAGCTGTAGCACCTTCAGGACCTGCCTCAGCTTTTGAACCAGGCCACACTCTTCCTGACTGGTACCAGGAAGGACTGAGTCCAGCAGGGGTCCCAGAGCCTCACTATTTTTTCCCAGTGAAGGACGTCTCTAACAGGCCATCATCTTTGTTCTGAGCTCCCCATAGGGATAGTTGAGGATTTGTCAGATCTTTATCATGATCTGAGGCTCTCCCTGCCCAATCCTACTTTCTTTACTCTTTTCCTTCAATGGTGTCAGTTCTGCACAGAGTCTAAGGCTTCCCCTGCCTAATCATCTTCTCTCCTCACATTTTTATCTTTCAAGGGAGTTAGTTTCTCAATATAATCATTTGTACTCCTAACTCCATCTAAGTATCCACTTCCCAGAAGACTCCATTGATACATCTGGAAATTAGGAACATATGATTCTTCAAAGGAAGGAGATGTGGTTTCCCAATAATAGCTGAGAAATGGCAGAAAAGTGTGACATAAACCAGAGGGAAATTTCAAAGTACAGATGACAGTAACATTGACTACAATAGTTTCCTCTTCAAAGGCTGCCAGTGGCTCACCATCATCCACAGGATGGATACAAGCCCTGTTAAGTCTTCTTTATTATCTCTTTCCATTTTTATTTCTAAAATTTCTCTTCCACTTTCTTATATACAACCGAGCTGCACTACTGACTTTACTATGTAGACACAGACACAGAATTTTAGAATGGGAGAGATATAGTTCATATTGTGTCTTTCCTCATTTTATAGGTGAGAAAATGGATTTACAGAAAGCCAACTGGCCAAACTCTCCACCCTCTCAACACACACACACACAAACACACACTCACATATACACATACACACACTGTATTTTCAAGAATCTAAGACAGTGCCATACAATGGAAACTTAGATGATAATGGATGTGTTCTACATCTGCTCAGTCCAGTATGGTCATCACTAGTCACATGTGGCTATTGAGTACTTGAAATGTGGTGAGTGAATTAGCCATGTTTGACTAGTGTCTATGATACTGAACAGAGCAGATCTAAGATTCTGTGTATCTTCTTTCATCTATGTTGCCTATTCTGATTCTTTTTTCTCTTTCTAAATTCAACACATTACAAAACTGTTCTTCTTAAGTCTAAGTAATTTTTCCTTAATGAGCCTTCCCTTAACTATTTTAGCTTACTGAGAAATTGATGTCCAATTTACTATTATCTTTGTTGGTATTGTTTATCATTCAACACGTGTTTAATGAGTACATACTGTGTTCAAAGCCTTATACGAGATGCTTAAAAAAAAACCTCTTGTATTGTCACTTACTTTTAAAAATCTACAATATAATTTAACTTATGACATAAATTGTTACTGAATTTTGTTTTGATTTGTAATATGTCTTATAGGTATTCACCCTTCTTACACTAGATTTTAAATCCCAAGAAGATGGAGATTTTGTCTAATAACCACCTGATTTAAAAAAAGTAGGCATCTAATAACTGTTAGTTGATCTGATAGATAAATTATGCCCATGCATACTAGTAACTGAACTTATTAACCAAGTAGTGAGGGAAGAGTGACTTCACAATGAATTATATGACTTAATATAATGACTTCACAAGAAATATAATATTGACCAACTTATGGGCTTCAAGTTAAAATTCTACAGTAAAATTTAGAATATAATTTGCTAAATTACATTCCAAAAGATCTGGGAAATATTGAAATGCCTGACTCTTTAAAGTAGATTATCACAGTTCCCTACCACTATTGAAGAGAAAGAATTTCATTTAATTTTTTATTTGCAATTTCTATCTACCTTAGAATTATTAAGAAAATACAATTTTCTTATTGACTGTATAGTGTTCTAGTCATGGTATCCCTAGTGGAAAGCAATGGATGGTTTCAATTCAATAAAATGTCTGGAATTTGTCTGGATTCCACAAAATTGGAGGGATCTAGTTAACTTAGCTCTTGTGCATTGAATTTTTTCATACTTCTTTCTTTTTTCAAGTCTATGCTCAATTATTACAGTCTGATGAGTTTTAAGTGTTCAGCTCTATTTTTAAATTTAACACATGATTTGGCAGTTTGCACAGGGATTGACAGATGCTTTAAATATATCATTAGAAATCTATTGTTTTTTAAAAAGGAAATGGATTAATTTGCCTGCAGTAAAAATGTCCTTTCTGCAGTATCGAAAGCCATTGGGAGATTGGGGGTAAGTGGCAATATAATTTATCTGTTCACTGACAGGATTTAAATAGTCAGGATACTTTAAATAAAAGAGGTCTGCATCTGCTCTTCTCATTTTCTGGCTTAGTAGAAGAGAATGAATTTTTAGACAAGTCCCTGTTTGGTAGAAAACACTTTCTTTCCTTTACCATATATTCTTCCTTTTGGGCTACTTAAGTCTCACTTCTCTAGGAGTCTTTGTTTGTTTATTCACTTCATGCAAACTCTTCTTTCTCTAAATTCCTATATTATATATGATCCTTTCTATACAGTCAGGTGCCACCTTTAATTTCCTTTTCCTCCTCCCACTCTCTCTTCCTTCCTTCTTTCCTCCCTCTCTCCTTCCCTCCCTGACTCCCTTCCTCCCTCCCTCTCTTCCTTCCTTCCTTCCTTCCTTCCTTCCTTCCTCTGTTGTGTCTGAAATCCCGGTTTAGATGGCATGCTCCCAAAGAAGCAGGAAAGCATGTATCTATTATCTGCCTAACATGGGATAAGTAGAGAAGAGGTACTTGAACATTTTGTATTGATTTACTGAATTGATTGTTCTTAGGAACCTCTCAAATATCTCGAGCATTCTGTGCCTCCCCCTGCCCATGTATATGCATCACTTTAATTAAAAACTCAAACTCCTATGGTGTGCCTGCTCTTATATATACCTGACTCACAGGTAAGCAGCTGAAGGCAATTGCTTCCAGGTGTTTACCAGATGAAATCACTGCCTGTCAGTAAGCCAGTGACAGATCAAGATTAATTTCTCAGAAGTAATTAACTCTCAGGAATCTTGGTGATGTATTTTAGGAGAATAAATCTTTCCCTTCACTCTCTCCTGTAATAATGTTTGTCCATGCATAAACACACAAACACAAACCCACACCTTTTCAGGGCCTCTTTGTAACCATATTCATTTTTCAGTGTTACTGACTGAAGTAATACATATGCAAAGAATCACCAGCAGAAACCAGATTATCTGTACTTTAAAACAATAAAAGCAAAAATAAATAAATAAAACAAAGTATAAATATTACATGCAGCCCTTCATTAGGATGGATTTAGAGAACCCAATATTCTCATACAATAGATTATTATCATATATTAAGATTTTGCATAGGCGAGCACATGTACTGTCCTCTCTCTAGAATGTCCAGTTTGAAGAAACCCCAGGACTAGAAAGAAAGGAAGGAACATCTATCCCTCCATCTAAATCAGTTGAACCAGTCCCAGTGTCCAACCAGTGACTCCTAGGAGAGCCTCAGATCCCGGGGTTTTAACCACACTTAAGTGACTAAACTTAACTTATAGTAAGATAATAATATTAATAATGCTTTTCATCAGCTCAGTGCTTTGATGTAAAAATGTAAAAGATGTAAAAAAAAAAAACCTCAAAAAATTTTGACCAAAAATAAAAAAAGTCAATGAACATTTTCCTTGGAAAACCCTTACTAATGCCTGCTATGTACACTGTATTGGCAGGTGAGGGCCTGGGTGGCAAACATTTTATCCTCATAAATAAACCACTACAACAAATGAGACCACAACTTAGTTCATTGCATATTTCCACTATAAGTAACAAAGTTTTGCTATGTTTGGGTTTGTGGTGAGAAACTCTCTATATCTTCAGGGATTCGGAAATCAGTCTTTGACTGTGATGCTCAAGCATTAGCATGAATCAGAATCACCTGAGAGAATCCTTGAACCACAGAGTTCTGGGTCACACCCTTGGAGTCTCTGATTCCTTAAGTCTAGGTTGGGGCCTGAGGATTTTCATTTCCAGCAAGGTACCCCAGATGATGCTGAAGCTTCTGGCTCAGTGACTCCACTTTGAGAACAATATGAACCAAAATTTATCTGTGATTATCGCTCCCATGACAGAAGTTATGAAACATCCATAAATATTCATTGATCACTTACTATTTCCAAAGTAGAAGGAGTACAGCAAGTTTTCTGTTTTCAACAGCCTCATAATCTCATTGAGAAAACACATTTTTTTTAAATGTGAAATTTTTAAAGAAATCAGAAGTTAAATTGCATGGCATGTGTCCTCCTGCTGTAAATAACACGGAATTCTTGGAGGCCAGGAATCAGGGTGGAGACAAGCCAGGAATTCATCAGGTCTGCACAATGGACAGGACACATATGACCTGAGGAATGTTAGACACAATGAATGTTAATGCTCAGAAGTAGTGGCCAAGGAGTACAGCAAACTGCCTGCATACAAACTCTCTGTAGAAAACAACGGCAAATTTCCTTTGTAACTTCAGGAGAATCTAGGAGAAAAAAAAAAAAACAATGACAGGAAAATTCAGTGAACTTTTGGAAAATGGATAGCTATATCTTCCTTGATAAACAATGTTTATCTTGCTTGAAAGCAAAGTTTCATTGTCCAAAGATAAAAATTTTTAATCATAATATTAGAATATTAAAAATGTTAACATCATTAATATTTTAAATGACTTTTTCAAAGTCACTGCTCCTAAGAGAAGCACCTTAGTAAATGAAGACCAACTGGGCATTCTCCTCACTGCCCTTCAAGACTGCTGAATGAATGAATGAGTGATTCTTCCCATGGATAAGGGCAAACACCTGCTGGTCCCAGCCTGTTCTTGCCTACGGTTAGGTAGGGAATATATGTGAGCATGGAGGTCAGCAGGATTACACACAGAAGGCTAGCCTGTTGTTTCATCCTTCAACTGTAACAGGCAACCAACATTCTTATAGAAAATATTAATAAAAATTGAAAAGGGCTGGGTGGTTGTTTTTTTTTTCCAGAATATTAGAACTAAAAGAGACTTTAGGGATGAGCTAGGCTTATAGGTTTCTCTTGCAAGTTAGGTAAATAAAATTCTAAGGAAGTGAATGACTTGTCAAAGGTGACACAACTCATTTGTGATCTGAGTTCGGTTCATGTCTAGCCCAGTACTATTCTCACCACTGCCTTGAGTCTTGAAATCAACTCAAGTGCAAACTTTCTCCCAGTCATTGTGTGAATCTCATTCACTTACAATTTTAAAAAATGAGGGTTTCTGTAGAGTTGAACAATTAACTTTTCTATTTACATAGTTATACTAACTATAATTCTTTCAAACATATTCTTGAAGAGTCCAATTGAGAAAGGTGCTGTTAGTAGGCTGGTTTTGAAGCTGGGCACTTATTCATAAGGCTCAAATCATAAATTCATGCTGAAAGCTCCCGTACTTATTACCTGGCATGTTCAAGCAGAAAAGCATTCTGGGTCACCGAGGCTCTCTGTATGTTTATAGCTCTAGCTACAGCAGAGAGGGTCCTTGTAAATGTCACAGGAGATAATAATTGCAATGGAAAAGAAAGAAAATGTTTGGAGCCTATGAGAAAAGACCAAATCATTCCCAATCACAGGACTGGAGAGGTCAGGAAAACATCCTCAGGGCAAGAGAGATGAAACTTCCCTATAGTCAAGAAATTAATGCTGACACCTAGTCAGCTAAGTAAAGTGCAGAGTGAAAAGAGCCGGCCTGGCTGTGTTTTGGCTTGTGGATAGAGCTGTGTGTATACAGTCCAAAGAGAAACAAGTGTAAAGATCATCTTGTCACTATAAGTAAAAATCAACCTGTTGCCCAAGGCACCCAGAGCTCCATTACCATATGGTCAATGCCAGCCAGACCTTCACTGTGTGTTATTGATAATACAGGAAGAAGGTCATTCTCGCTGTGGATTGGGAAGTGGTGGCTATGGCACTAATGTTCAATTACGTTAATGAACATGAAATTTGGCTCTGTGAGGGCATTTCTTCCCATGCTCTGAATTAGATTTTAGAGGGTAAAATAAAAGATAATAAAAATATTATCTTCAGAACCATTTTTCTTTGGCTATGGTTATAGGAATATGCATGACAGAAACATAAGTATTCTGGTTTATTAAGCAATCCATATGCATAAATCCAAGTGTTAAAAAGGCTGAAATTCTGGAAGGACAGAAGGTCACTGTTATCTCTGTCCTTTGGGGAGGTTACAATCTCAAATGGAAAAATTCAGAATGTGTTTACCCGAATTTGGTCTGCTTTTAGAAAGCTAGGGTGAAGAGCTGCCCAGCTGGGGTCTAAAGAGGGGGAAAGCTCTGAAAAGTATAAGCCTGGAACAGGCTATCAATGTCCTCTTTTAAGTGTCCTCAGAGTATTTTCCTCACTAGGTAAGCAACTCTGCCCCTTGGTGAGAGTTATTTCAAAACCTGTGTGATATCTCTGAGGTCCGGTGACAGTGCAGGGCTGGGGAAGGAAGAAAATAGAAAACAAACAGAACAAAGACTGAAGCCCAGTGACATGCTGGGATAGGGGCAAGAATACAACAGTAAACAAAACAGAACAAAACTGTGTGGCAGGCAGAACAATTGTTCTCACAGATGTCCATATATCTATTTTTTAAGCAAATATTTATCTGTTAAAAGTCAATAGAGAAAACGAGTTAATCCCTAGAATATGTGGATATATAAAAATATAATGTTACTACATTATACTGTATTATAAAATGGATTGTGTACTTTGTAGATGTGTTTAAATTAAGGATCTTGTGATGAGATTATCCTGGATTATCTGGCAGACACACTGTGATCACATGGATTCTTATAAGGGAAAGGGGGAAGCGGGAGAGTCAGAGAAGAAGATGTGGCAACAGAAGCAGAGGTCAGATTGATGTGACTGGCCTCTTTGAAGATGGAAGAGGACTACCAGCCAAGGAACATGGACAGCCTCTAGAAGATGGGAAAGGTAAGTAACGAATTCTCCCCTAGAGCCTCCAGCAGAAGCACTAGAGGCTCTGCCTACATCTTGATTTTAGCCCAGAGAGACATCTGACCTTCTGAACTGTAAAATAATAAATTTGTAATGTTTAAGCCACTAAATTTGTGGTACTTGGTTAGAGAGGCAATAGCAAACTAATACACAAACGCCTATGGAAGGAATGTGTATGGCATCACTTTACCACCATTTCCTGTAATCTTATCTAAGTTAATTCTAAAACTTTATGTTATTGCTTCCCTAAAAACTTGTTCTTCTCCAGTGGACCCAGAAACAGGAAGCAAGAGTAGAGGAAGGGTTGGCTCACTTATTCTTTTGACCTTATTAAAAATTGACAAAGCATAATTCATCTCACTGATGAAGCAGCTACAGATGGGTGTGTCTGGAATTATATTGAGGTTATATTGATAACCTGGCTCTATGGTATGAGGAACTGTGAGATAGACAACTTTTCAGCAACAGCTTAAACTGAAATACATTTCAATCTCTGCTGTGCACACATGCACACATACACACACACACACACACACACACACACACACAGATTCGTTGTGTACTACAGCACCTCATTTGAACTCCACCACCACTCGATCATATAGGTGCTCTTTTTGTCTCCATGTTAGACATGAAGAAATGGGATTAGAGCATTGGAATGCCTTAAACATGGCCTCTCAGCCACTAAGAGCTGGAGAGGGATTTGACTTGGTGTCAAAGTTCTTGCTCTCTTCCTTTACCACACTGCCTCAGGGGCTTCTAATTCCCAATAAGGTGCACCTGAATGGTTCATAATAAGCACTCAGTAAGTACTTCCAGACATGACTGGATTGATGCCACTTTTCAGAAACCTTAAGGTCATGGCTTCCTAGAAAGATATAAGGCATTTATATTATTTGGGAAGAGCAAAAAGGAACATCAAAGACAAAGATGACTTTTGGAACTTACATGTTCCAACTAAGATGTCTTTATAATTACAAAGAGCAGATAATTGTTTTCCCTTTCCCTGGCTTGTGCAGGCCAACCTCAAATTACTCTACAGCCCACTTCTCCCCCTCCCCCAACCAAATGAATAATTTTATTACCCCAGTGTGAGGAAACATTCTGATTCTGCACACAGAAGAAGAGGCATTTTCACACATCACAAGGGCTCCATAGGACTAGTTCTACCTTCCTTTCCACACAGGCCTCTTGCAGATTCTTCCACGTCTCTCATAGCTGCACGGTGCCAGGCAGGGATGCCACACACCACGGCCATCGTAATGGATGGTCAGCTCTTAATAACTGCTGCCTGGTAGTAGTACCTGGGAGCTATTTTTACATATCTTGTAGGATTCAATGACAAAACAAAACAAAACAACAATAGGCTACATTCTCCTGATGATAGCAGGAAGCAGACCCAAACCAACAGTTCCTGTATTGTCATTGAGAATGTAACAACTAAGGCTGTGACTCAGTCCAGTGAATTGTGTCTAATTTCATCTGTCATCTAATCATGAGAGAAAGAGTATAAAGTGTTGTTCTCCAGTGTACGAAGGTCTTCATTTATTTATTTAATAGATATTTATTTGCCGAGAAGCAATAGAGAACACTAGTTGAGACTTTGGCCTATGTCCTTGTTCTGTTATCAAAAACTGTGTGACTTTGGTTAAGTTTTTAATTTAAATGTTACATCTTAGTTACTTCAACTATAGAATAGAGATAATTACATCTAAAACCTTACCAGGGGCTTCCCTGGTGGCGCAGTGGTTGAGAGTCCGCCTGCCGATGCAGGGGACACGGGTTCGTGCCCCGGTCTGGGAGGATCCCACATGTTGCGGAGCGGCTGGGCCGGTGAGCCATGGCTGCTGAGCCTGCGCGTCCGGAGCCTGTGCTCCGCAACGGGAGAGGCCACAACAGTGAGGCCCGTGTACCGCA
>NW_006791020.1:8787-14036 GCF_000442215.2 Lipotes vexillifer | reverse complement strand
AGGCCGTCGAACCACAAAAAAAAAAAAAAAAAAAAAAAAAACACCTTATCAGGTTGAGGTGAGGATTAAATGAGCTTCTAAGTGTCAAGTGTTTAGAACAGAGTCAGGCACATCATAAGTGCTCAGTAAATGTAAGCCATAAACATCATTTTTCTCTGGGACTCCACTAAGTGCATGGGTCTCTGCTGGGCATTGAGAGGAAATAAATAAAGGAGACAAAAAATTTACACTTCAGTGCTTCTCATCTCCATACACAAATTCTTTGAAAAGCTCCCCAGTGTCCATTACATTTATTCTGAACCCCTGTAGCCCAGGCTTCATCTCCAGGACTCTTAAAACCTATGCTCTACTAAAATTAGACAAATCCACATGCTTGATAATACACCTCACTCTCTTATTTCTACAGCTCTGTAACATCTAATTTGCTTTAATGGAGATGTTGTCTCTACCAGCTGCCCCTCTTAAAATCTGATCAGACTGGCCCATTTAAAAAATACCTCTTGCTAAAAGCATTTCTGGATGTCTCTCCTTTATAGTCTGCACCCTCAGAATGTATCCCTTTTTCAGACTCCTTTGACACTTTTTACTTGCCTTCTTGTGGTATATGTCACTTTCTACTTGGGAGTACAGTTTTTGAGTCCTTCGTTTATCTTGGCTCCTGAGTTATAAGCTGCTTAGGGATTAGTCTGACTAATTCTTCTTTATAGCTCCCAAAGCATCTAATTCATGGCCCGGTACATCATAGGTGCTCAATAAATATCTAATGAATAAGTATTTGTTGAAATAATAAATGATGAAAATATTCGTAATGTTAAACTCCCTCTTCATATGTGAGCACATTTGTGTAACTAACACTAAATAATGTGATGGATTTTTAGATATGGTTTATGCAAATCACACAAATGCACACATACACACCTCAATTGACAGACTGTATTTGAACAATGGTTACACACTGCTCGCATAACTACATTTTCATAAGATAGAAATAATGTTAATGTTTTCAAGCGTCTTCAGCTCTGAGCAGCCTCTTGGTGGCCTATAGCCATTCAGATTGTCATGGTTATAACAACTGGAGAAAATGAGATTTCTGCAGATAAGGAGACCCCTCTGTGATTGAACCCCAGGTTATATGGATCTGTAACTCCTCCAGAGAGTAGGAATGAGGAAAACATAATCCAGCTCTGAAAATCCGAAGTGTGAGCTGGGGAAAGGAAAAGGATAAATGCATGCATGGTATAAATCAACAAATAAATTAAAAGAGAAGACTAGATGGACAGGGGCCAGTGAAGTTAGTAGTTTGTACTATTCCCCAGCTTATGTCAGTTGCCTGAATTATTTTGTTTTGTTTATTCTTTGACAATCATCAAGGTGCCAGCTTCTCCTCCTTGGTGGAAATAATTTTAGAAGATGAAATCTGTCCCCAAGCCCTGCTTCTGACACAGTTAACATAGAGCAATCAGCAAATACTGCAGCTTTTTGTAGCAACTTGGAATATTACTCATGTCACTGTAATGTCTCCACATAGCCAGGATGGCAATTCATTTTAATACTTTTGTCTGAAAAGAAAAATGATTTCAGTTTTTCTGATCACACATGGGTTCAACTACGTATCAATTTATTTTTAAGTTCTATATTTGTATTCCTGATTTAAGTGCTAACATAAAATCAAAGAGAGAAAAAATATCCAAGCAAAAGAGCAAGTGGCAAATAGAGGCAGAAATAAAAAGTTCACAGTCTAAACAACTTATCTTTTAGAATTTGAGCAAACATTTGGATATTATAATGAATTATTAAATGTTAATAGTTGTAATATTGATTGTTTTATGAATACCCCAAAATTCTTTTATTCCCTTTTTATTGTTATTTCTGTTATTGGGTTTTTTTCATCTATTTAGGATAGGATAGAAGCTTATGAATATGAAGTACAAGAAATCTGCAGGAAGGCAGTTCAGAACTGGAATTGTGGGTCGGTGAATTTGACAGAGCCAGCGTCCTTCCAAGTCATGACTATACTTTCCAGAGAGACCAAAGGAGGACTCTGTGGACTCTCAGTCAATCAGTTTACCCTCATGTTTGCAGATAATGATATCACTCATTCCTCATTACTTTGTTGAATTGACCCTTTGATCATTATGAAATGTTCCTCTTTATTGCTCATGATACTCTTGTCTGGATGTAAACTTTGATATTAATATAAAAACACTTGCTTTCTTATGCTTATTGTTTTCATAGTTTATCTTTTTTTTTTTTTTAATCCTTTTACTCTGAACCACTCTGGTCATTTCAAGTGCACATTTTCTAGACAGTACATGCATGGTCATGCTTTGTTTATCCCAGTCTGAAATCCTTACATTTTAAATTGAGGGTTTAAGTTTTAAGACTTACTGACATATTTTATTAAATACTGGGTAAACAAAAAAGGATACTTATAAAATACATCTACAGTACAAAGGATAACAATACAAGTAATGCACAGGTTGGCCACCACCAGTTTAAAAATTAAAATATTGCAGTTAAATTTGAGACATCCTGTGTGCCCTGCCTTCCATCAATCTCCATCCCACCTGCCCAGAACCACTAATCTGAATTGTGTTTATTCTCCCTTGTGTTTCTCTTTATAGTTTAATAGCAATTGTAGCTATTACTAAACAATACATTGTTTAGTTTTCTATATTTTTGATTTTATAACTGTAATAATATTATTGTTTATACTTCTACAATTTGCTATTTTTACTCATATGTATGTTCTGAAGTTTCATACATGTTTTTGCATATATCTATAGGCTTTTTTCATTTGTATTGCTATATGGAAATCAGTTTAATAACAAATTATTTTTCTACTGTACTTTTGGGCATTTCTGTTGTAAGCAACAGAATCTAAGGATTTTTGCTTTTACAAGTAGTGTTACTATAAACATTCTTTTATAAAAAAACATTTTTTGAGGTAAGATTGACATAAAATAAATATTTTATGCACATATTTAAAGCCTACAATTTGATATTTTCTGGTATATGTATACATCCATAAAACCATCACCACATTCAAGATTAGGAAAGTATTTATCACTCTCAAAAGTTTTCTTGTGCCCCTTGGCAGTCTTTTCCTTCTCCCCTTTCCTGTAACATCCCTATCACCAGGCAAGCTCTAGTCTGCTTTCTGTCACTATAGATTAGTTTGTGTTTTCTAGAATTTTGTATAAATGGGATCTTTCTAGAATTTTTTATAAATGGGATCATAAAGTACATACTGTTTTTTTGTCTATCTTCTTTCACTTTGCCTTATTATTTTGAGATTTATTCATGCTGTTGTGTGTATCAATAGTTCATTCCTTTTTTATTGCTGAGTAGTTTTCCATTAGTATAAGTCACAATTTGTTTATCCATTCACCTTTGATGGGCATTTATGTCATTTCCAGTTTTTGGTTATTACACATAAAACTACTATGAACACTTATATGCAAGTCTTTCTACGGACATGTGTGTTCATTTTTTATTGTGGTAAATACCTAGGAGTGAAGTGGTGGGGTCATATAGAAGGTGTATGTTTAACTTCTTATGAAATTGCAAACTCTTTCCAAAGTGGTTTTATAATTTTATATTCTCCTCAGAAGTATTTTACAGTTGCTCTGCATTCTCAGCAAAACTTGCTATGTGAAATATTTCTAATTATAGACATTCTAATAGAGATGCCATGATATCTCACTGTGGTTTGAATTTATTTCCCTAATGACTAATGATGAGCATCTTTTCATGTAACTTTTTTTTTTTTTGCCATGGATGTATCTTTGGTGAAATATTTATTGAAATCACTTGCCCTGCCTTTTTATTGGGTTGTTGTATTTCTTAACTTTGACAGTTCTTTATCAATTCTGGATTTAAATGTTTTATCGGATATGTGATTTGCAGATATTCTCTCTCAGTTTGTAGCTTTTTTCATTTTCTTAATAGTGTCTTTCAAAGAGGAGAAGTTTTGAATTTTGATGAAGCCAAACCAATCCATTTCTTTTTTTTAGTGAATAGTACATTTGTGGTTGTAAGTAAAGAAATCATTGTAAAATCAAGGTCACACAGATTTTCTCTTATGCTTTCCTATGTTTTATAGTTTTAGATTTTACATTTAGGTCCATGATCATTTTCATTTAATTTTTATGCATGGTGTGAGATTCCTTTTTAATTTTTAAAAATATTTTGCACATGGATATCCAATTGTTTCAATTTGTATTTAAGAAGATTCCTCTGAACTGTCTTTGAGACTGTGTCAAGAATCTGTTAAGCATACATGTGAGAGTCTAATCCACTACACTCCAGTAATCATGGATTTGCTTTTTAGCTATACCTCTAAATGATTGATGGGGATTACAATATGTTTCCTTAACTTGTCAGAGTCTACTTAGAATTAATATTGTACCACCTCAAGGAAAATGTAGGAACCTAACAATAGTATTATTTCATTTATTCCCTCCCCACTTCATGCTTCATGCTATTATTGTCAAATATTTCACATCTACAAACATTTTAAACCTCACAGTGAAACACTACTACTTTTACTGTAAATTGTCAGCTAACTTTTAAAGAAATTGAGGAAAGAAAAAATGATAAAATTTTATATTTACCTATATATTTACCATTTCCACTGTCATTCTATAAATCTGTGTTTCCATCTGATGTCAGTTGCCTTCAAGATGAATAACTCTTTTGAATTTCTTGTTGTGCAGGTGTGCTGACAATATATTGTTTCAGCTTTTACATATCTGAAGATGTCTTCATTTCATCCTTATTTTTAATAGATATTTTCAGTGGATACAATTCTAGATGGACTCTTTTGTTTTTAAAGCACTTTAAAGATGTCATTTCATTATCATCTGGGTTTCATTGTTTTGATAGTTATTTAAGCCATCATTTTGTATGTAGGCAATGTGCCTTTTATTTGTTGGCTGCTTTTATGATTATTTTCAGTTTCCAGCCATTTGACTCTGATGTGCCTGGATGTGGTTCTCTTTATATTTAACCTGCATGGAATTCACACAGATTCCTAAGTCAGTAATTCAATGTTTTTCACCAATTTTACCATTATTTCTTCAAATGTTTTCAGCTCTATTCTCTGTTTTTTTTTCCAGTGATTTCAGTCATATGCAAATTAGATTTCTTGACTGACAAGTTTCTGATACTCTTTTCATTTAATTAAAAATATTTTGGGCTTCCCTGGTGGCACAGTGGTTGAGAGTCCGCCTGCCGATGCAGGGGAC
>NW_006791020.1:0-8767 GCF_000442215.2 Lipotes vexillifer | reverse complement strand
AGAGAGGTCTGTGTCCCGCAAAAAAAAAAAAAAAAAAAACTTGACTGACTGATAGAAATAATCAAACTTTGTATATCAGCTATACTTCATTAAAAAAAAATTAAAATTTTTAAAAACCTCGTAACGCAAAAAAAAAATATATATATATATATATATATTTTTGTCTCTGATTTTTAGGTTTTTAAAAATTTTAATTTTTTTTTAATGAAGTATAGCTGATATACAAAGTTTGATTATTTCTATCAGTCAGTCAAGTTTTTTTTTTTTTTTTTTTTGCGGTACACAGACCTCTCACTGTTGTGTCCTTTCCCGTTGTGGAGCACAGGCTCCGGACGCGCAGGCTTAACGGCCATGGCTCATGGGACCAGCCGCTCCGTGGCATGTGTGTTCTTCCCGGACCGGGCCACGAACCCATGTCCCCTGCATCAGCAGATGGACTCTCAACCACTGCGCCACCAGGGAAGCCCTCAGTCAAGTTTTTTATTTCTTTCTTTTATAAATCTCCAATACACTGTTTAAACCTCTTCAGTGGCATTATCATTTCACAGGTTGTATTTACCAGTTCCAGAATCATCATTTGTTTTATTCTCCATTCCCTATCTATTCCCAAGAAGTGACCATCTTTTCTTTTAATCCTTTGAACATGTTTATAATAGCTGCCTCTTCCCCCAGCTTTACTGAGGTATAATTGACACATAAAATTGTAAGATATTTAAAGCATACAAGTGATGATTTGATATATGTATATATGTATTGTGAAAGGATTCCCTCCAAACAAGTTAATTAACACATTCATCACCTCACATATTTACCTTTTTTTTTTTTTTTGGTGAGAATATTTACATTCTACTTTCTTAACAAATTTCAATTATACAATACAGTGGTATCAATTACAGTCACCATGTTATACCTTAGATCCTGTTCATATATGAGACTTTTACTAATTTAGCTGCTTTTAAACCCCTTGTCTACTAACTCCAGCATATGGGCTGTCCTGGGATCTGTTTCTATGAATTGTTTTCCTTGATTATAGGTTTCATTCTTCTTCTTCTTTGCATGTCCAGTAATGTTTCAATTTTCGGTAGATATAAGGAATGATAAATTGTTTCAAATCTGAATTATGTTGTTTGCCTACAAAGAGTGTTGACATTTTTTCAGGTGGGCAATTACTAGCGGATACTTTTGATTCTGTCGTTTGATTTCATTTTTTGTTAAGGCTGGTCTTTTGTTCTCAGTTCTATGGTGTTCTCATGTTCCTTACTTCTATGGCATGGCTTTTCTAGCATTTTAACTGAGTGCCTGAGGTAGTCATGTCTCTCTTTTTTTTTTTTTTTTACATCTTTATTGGGGTATAGTTGCTTTACAATGGTGTGTTAGTTTCTGCTTTATAACAGAGTGAGTCAGTTATACATATATATATGTTCCCATATCTCTTCCCTCTTTGTCTCCCTCCCTCCCACCCTCCCTATCCCACCCCTCCAGACAGCCACAAAGAACCGAGCCGGTTTCCCTGTGCCATGCGGCTGCTTCCCACTGGCTATCTACCTTACGTTTGTTAGTATATATATGTCCATGTCTCTCTCTCGCCCTAACACACCTCACCCTTCCCCCTCCCCATATCCTCAAGTCTGTTCTCCAGTAGGTCTCTGTCTTTATTCCTGTTTTTACCCCTAGGTTCTTCATGACACTTTTTTTCTTAAATTCCATATATATGTGTTAGCATACAGTATTTGTCTTTTTCTTTCTGACTTACTTCACTCTGTATGACAGACTCTAGGTCTATCCACCTCATTACAAATAGCTCAATTTTGTTTCTTTTAATGGCTGAGTAATATTCCATTGTATATCTGTGCCACATCTTCTTATCCATTCATTCGATGATGGACACTTAGGTTGTTTCCATCTCTGGACTATTGTAAATAGAGCTGCAATGAACAGTTTGGTACATGACTCTTTTTGAATTATGGTTTTCTCAGGGTATATGCCCAGTAGTGGGATTGCTGGGTCATATGGCAGTTCTATTTGTAGTTTTTTAAGGAACCTCCATACTGTTCTCCATAGTGGCTGTACCAATTTATATTCCCATCAGCAGTGCAAAAGTGTTCCCTTTTCTCCACACCCTCTCCAGCGTTTATTGATTCTAGATGTTTTGATGATGGTCATTCTGACTGGTGTGAGATGATATCTCATTGTAGTTTTGATTTGCATTTCCCTAATGATTAATGATGTTGAGCATTCTTTCATGTGTTTGTTGGCAGTCTGTATACCTCTTTGGAGAAATGTCTATTTAGGTCTTCTGCTCATTTTTTGATTGGGTTGTTTGTTTTTTTCTTATTGAGATGCATGAGCTGCTTGTAAATTTTGGAAATTAATCCTTTGTCAGTTGCTTCATTTGCAAATATTTTCTCCCATTCTGAGGGTTGTCTTTTGGTCTTGTTTATGGTTTCCTTTGCTGTGCAAAAGCTTTGAAGTTTCATTAGGTCCCATTTGTTCATTTTTGTTTTTATTTCCACTTCTCTAGGAGGTGGGTCAAAAAGGATCTTGCTGTGATTTATGTCATAGAGTGTTCTGCCTATGTTTTCCTCTAAGAGTTTGATAGTTTCTGGACTTACATTTAGGTCTTTAATCCATTTTGAGCTTATTTTTGTGTATGGTGTTAGGGATTGATCTAACCTCATACTTTTACATGTATCTGTGCAGTTTATCGAGCACCACTTATTAAAGAGGCTGTTCTTTCTCCAATGTATATTCCTGCATCCTTTATCAAAGATAAGGTGACCATATGTGCATGGATTTATCTCTGGGCTTTCTATCCTATTCCATTGATCTATCTTTCTGTTTTTGTGCCAGTACCATACTGTCTTGATTACTGTAGCTTTGTAGTATAGTCTGAAGTCAGGCAGCCTGATTCCTCCAGCTCCATTTTTTGTTCTCAAGATTGCTTTGGCTATTCGGGGTCTTTTGTGTTTCCATACAAATTGTGAAATTTTTTGTTCTAGTTCTGTGAAAAATGCCAGTGGTAGTTTGATAGGGATTGCATTGAATCTATAGATTGCTTTGGGAAGTAGAGTCATTTTCACAATGTTGATTCTTCCAATCCAAGAACATGGTATATCTCTCCATCTGTTTGTATCATCTTTAATTTCTTTCATCAGTGTCTTATAATTTTCTGCATACAGGTCTTTTGTCTCCTTAGGTAGGTTTATTCCTAGATATTTTATTCTTTTTGTTGCAATGGTAAATGGGAGTGTTTTCTTGATTTCACTTTCAGATTTTTCATCATTAGTATATAGGAATGCCAGAGATTTCTGTGCATTAATTTTGTATCCTGCTACTTTACCAAATTCATTGATTAGCTCTAGTAGTTTTCTGGTAGCATCTTTAGGATTCTCTATGTATAGTATCATGTCATCTGCAAACAGTGACAGCTTTACTTCTTCTTTTCCGATTTGGATTCCTTTTATTTCCTTTTCTTCTCTGATTGCTGTGGCTAAAACTTCCAAAACTATGTTGAATAAGAGTGGTGAGAGTGGGCAACCTTGTCTTGTTCCTGACCTTAGTGGAAATGCTTTCAGTTTTTCGCCATTGAGGATGATGTTGGCTGTGGGCTTGTCATATACGGCCTTTATTATATTGAGGAAAGTTCCCTCTACACCTACTTTCTGCAGGGTTTTTATCATAAATGGGTGTTGAATTTTGTCAAAAGCTTTCTCTGCATCTATTGAGATGATCATATGGTTTTTCTCCTTCAATTTGTTAATATGGTTAATCACATTGATAGATTTGCGTATATTGAAGAATCCTTGCATTCCTGGAATAAACCCCACTTGATCATGGTGTATGATCCTTTTAATGTGCTGTTGGATTCTGTTTGCTAGTATTTTGTTGAGGATTTTTGCATCTATGTTCATCAGTGATATTGGCCTGTAGTTTTCTTTCTTTGTGACATCCTTGTCTGGTTTTGGTATCAAGGTGATGGTGGCCTCGTAGAATGAGTTTGGGAGTGTTCCTCCCTCTGCTATATTTTGGAAGAGTTTGAGAAGGATAGGTGTTAGCTCTTCTCTAAATGTTTGATAGAATTCGCCTGTGAAGCCATCTGGTCCTGGGCTTTTGTTTGTTGGAAGATTTTTAATCACAGTTTCAATTTCAGTGCTTGTGATTGGTCTGTTCATATTTTCTATTTCTTCCTGATTCAGTCTTGGCAGTTTGTGCATTTCTAAGAATTTGTCCATTTCTTCCAGATTGTCCATTTTATTGGCATAGAGTTGCTTGTAGTAATCCCTCATGATTTTTTTTATTTCTGCAGTGTCAGTTGTTACTTCTCCTTTTTCATTTCTAATTCTATTGATTTGAGTCTTCTCCCTTTTTTTCTTGATGAGTCTGGCTAATGGTTTATCTATTTTGTTTATCTTCTCAAAGAACCAGCTTTTAGTTTTATTGATCTTTGCTATTGTTTCCTTCATTTCTTTTTCATTTATTTCTGATCTGATTTTTATGATTTCTTTCCTTCTGCTAACTCTGGGGTTTTTTTGTTCTTCTTTCTCTAATTGCTTGAGGTGCAAGGTTAGGTTGTTTATTCGAGATGTTTCCTGCTTCTTAAGGTGGGCTTGTATTGCTATAAACTTCCCTCTTAGAACTGCTTTTGCTGCATCCCATAGGTTTTGGGTCGTTGTATCTCCATTGTCATTTGTTTCTAGGTATTTTTTAATTTCCTCTTTGATTTCTTCAGTGATCACTTCGTTATTAAGTAGTGTATTGTTTAGCCTCCATGTGTTTGTATTTTTTACAGCTCTTTTCCTATAATTGATATCTAGTCTCATGGCGTTGTGGTCGGAAAAGATACTTGATACAATTTCAATTTTCTTAAATTTACCAAGGCTTGATTTGTGACCCAAGATATGATCTATCCTGGAGAATGTTCCATGAGCACTTGAGAAAAATGTGTATTCTGTTGTTTTTGGATGGAGTGTCCTATAAATATCAATTAAGTCCATCCTGTTTAATGTATCATTTAAAGCTTGTGTTTCCTTATTTATTTTCATTTTGGATGATCTGTCCATTGGTGAAAGTGGGGTGTTGAAGTCCCCTACTATGAATGTGTTACTGTCGATTTCCCCTTTTATGGCTGCTAGTTTTTGCCTTATGTATTGAGGTGCTCCTATGTTGGGTGCATAAATATTTACAATTGTTATATCTTCTTCTTGGATCGATCCCTTAATCATTATGTAGTGTCCTTCTTTGTCTCTTCTGATAGTCCTTATTTTAAAGTCTATTTTGTCTGATATGAGAATTGCTACTCCAGCTTTCTTTTGGTTTCCATTTGCATGGAATATCTTTTTCCATCCCCTTACTTTCAGTCTGTATGTGTCTCTAGGTCTGAAGTGGGTCTCTTGTAGACAGCATATATATGGGTCTTGTTTTTGTATCCATTCAGCCAATCTGTGTCTTTTGGTGGGAGCATTTAGTCCATTTACATTTAAGGTAATTATCGATATGTATGTTCCTATTCCCATTTTCTAAATTGTTTTGGGTTCGTTATTATAGGACTTTTCCTTCTCTTGTGTTTTTGTCTAGAGAAGTTCCTTTAGCATTTGTTGTAAAGCTGGTTTGGTGGTGCTGAACTCTCTCAGCTTTTGCTTGTCTGTAAAGGTTTTAATTTCTCCATCAAATCTGAATGAGATCCTTGCTGGGTAGAGTAATCTTGGTTGCAGGTTTTTCTCCTTCATCACTTTCAGTATGTCCTGCCACTCCCTTCTGGCTTGTAGAGTTTCTGCTGAGAGATCAGCTGTTAACCTTATGGGGATTCCCTTGTGTGTTATTTGTTGTTTTTCCCTTGCTGCTTTTAATATGCTTTCTTTGTATTTAGTTTTTGACAGTTTGATTAATATGTGTCTTGGCGTATTTCTCCTTGAATTTATCCTGTATGGGACTCTCTGTGCTTCCTGGACTTGATTAACGATTTCCTTTCCCATATTAGGGAAGTTTTCAACTATAATCTCTTCAAATATTTTCTCAGTCCCTTTCTTTTTCTCTTCTTCTTCTGGAACCCCTATAATTCGAATGTTGGTGCGTTTAATGTTGTCCCAGAGGTCTCTGAGACTGTCCTCAGTTCTTTTCATTCTTTTTTCTTTATTCTGCTCTGCAGTAGTTATTTCCACTATTTTATCTTCCAGGTCACTTATCCGTTCTTCTGCCTCATTTATTCTGCTATTGATCCCATCTAGAGTATTTTTCATTTCATTTATTGTGTTGTTCATCATTGTCTGTTTCATCTTTATTTCTTCTAGGTCCTTGTTAACTGCTTCTTGCATTTTGTCCATTCTATTTCCAAGATTTTGGATCATCTTTACTATCATTATTCTGAACTCTTTTTCAGGTAGACTGCCTATTTCCTCTTCATTTGTTAGGTCTGGTGGGTTTTTATCCTGCTCCTTCATCTGCTGTGTGTTTTTCTGTCTTCTCATTTTGCTTATCTTACTGTGATTGGGTTCACCTTTTTGCAGGCTGCAAGTTCGTAGCTCCCGTTGTTTTTGATGTCTGTCTCCAGTGGCTAAGGTTGGTTCAGTGCGTTGTGTAGGCTTCCTGGTGGAGGGGACTAGTGGCTGTGTTGTGGTGTATGAGGCTAGATCTTGTCTCTCTAGTGGGCAGGTCCACGTCTGGTGGTGTGTTTTGGGGTGTCTGTGGACTTATTATGATTTTAGGCAGCCTCTCTGCTAGTGGGTGGGGTTGTGTTCCTGTTTTGCTATATGGTTGGCATAGGTTGTCCAGCACTGTAGCTTGCTGGTCGTTGAGCGAAGCTGGGTGCTGGTGTTGAGATGGAGATCTCTGGGAGATTTTCGCCGTTTGATATTATGTGGGGCTGGGAGGTCTCTTCTTGACGAGTGTTCTGAAGTTGGCTCTCCCACCTCAGAGGCAGAGTCCTGACTCCTGGCTGGAGCAGCAAGAGCCTTTCATCCACTCGGCTCAGAATAAAAGGGAGAGAAAGTAGAGAGAATTAGTATAAGTAGGAGGAAATAGGAAAGAAAGAAAGAAAGAAAGAAAGAGAGGAGGGAAGGAAGGAAGGAGGGAAGGAAGAAAGAAAGAAAGAAGAAAAGAAAGGAAGAAGGCAAGAAGGAAAGAAAGGAGGGAGGGAGGGAGGAGGGAAGGAAGGAAGGAATGAGGGAAGGAAGGAAAAAATACAGAAAGAAAGAAGATACAGTAAAATAAAATAAAGTATAATAAAGTTATTGAATTAAAAAAATAATTATTTAGAGGAAAAAAAAAAGGGAAGGATAGAACCTTAGGACAAATGGTGGAAGCAAAGTTATAGAGACAAAATCTTACATAGAAGCATACACATATACCCTCACAAAAAGAGGTAAAGTGGAAAAAATCATAAAACTTGCTCTCCAAGTCCACCTCCTCAATTTGGGACGATTCGTTGTCTCAAAAAGGGAAGGAAGGAAGGAAAGATAGAAAGAAGGTAAAGTATAACAGAGTTCTTTAAATTAAAATTAATTATTAAGAAAAAAATTAAAAAAAAAAATGGTCGGATAGAACGCTGGGACAAATGGTGGAAGCAAACCTATTTTCCCAGCACCACTTATTGAAGAGGCTGTGCTTTCTCCACTGTACGTTCCTGCCACCTTTATCAAAGATAAGGTGACCATATGTGCATGGGTTTATCTCTGGGCTTTCTATCCTATTCCATTGATCTATCTTTCTGTTTTTGTGCCAGTACCATACTGTCTTGATTACTGTAGCTTTGTAGTATAGTCTGAAGTCAGGCAGCCTGATTCCTCCAGCTCCATTTTTTGTTCTCAAGATTGCTTTGGCTATTTGGGGTCTTTTGTGTTTCCATACAAACTGTGACATTTTTTGTTCTAGTTCTGTGAAAAATGTCAGTGGTAGTTTGATAGGGATTGCATTGAATCTGTAGATTGCTTTGGGTAGTAGAGTCATTTTCACAATGTTGATCCTTCCAACCCAAGAACATGGTGTATCTCTCCATCTATTTGTATCATCTTGAATTTCTTACATCACTGTCTTATAATTTTCTGCATACAGGTCTTTTGTCTCCTTAGGTAGGTTTATTCCTAGATATTTTATTCCTTTTGTTGCAGTGGTAAATGGGAGTCTTTTCTTGATTTCACTTTCAGATTTTTCATCATGAGTGTATAGGAATGCCAGAGATTTCTGTGTATTAATTTTGTATCCTGCAACTTTACCAAATTCATTGATTAGCTCTAGCAGTTTTCTGGTAGCATCTTTAGGATTCTCTATGTGTAGTACCATGTCATCTGTAAACAGTGACAGCTTTATTTCTTCTTCTTGGATTCTTTTAATTTCCTTTTTTTCTCTGATTGCTGTGGGTAAGACTTCCAAAACTATGTTGAATAAGTGTGGTGAGAGTGGGCAACCTTGTCTTTTTCCTGATCTTAGTGGAAATGCTTTCAGTTTTTCAGGATTGAGGATGATGTTGGCTGTGGGTTTATCATATATGGCCTATATTATTTTGAGGAAAGTTCCCTCTATGCCTACTTTCTGCAGGGTTTTTATAATAAATGGGTGTTGAATTTTGACAAAAGCTTTTTCTGCATCTATTAAGACAATCATATGTTTTTTCTCCTTCAATTTGTTAATATGTTTTTTCCCATTGATTGATTTGCGTATATTGAAGAATCCTTGCATTACTGGAATAATCCCCACTTGATCATGGTGTATGATCCTTCTAATGTGCTTTTGGATTCTGTTTGCTAGTATTTTGTGGAGGATTTTTTTTTTTTTT
>NW_006791019.1:0-245 GCF_000442215.2 Lipotes vexillifer | reverse complement strand
CGGGTAAGTGTTAGGTTTAGGGTTAGGGTTAGGGAACGGGGATGGTTTAGGGTACATATTAGGATAGGACAACAGTTTAGCATTAGTGTATATTTTAGGGCATAGGTTAGTGTTAGTGTACAGGTTAGGAATAGGGAATGGGTTAGGGTAAGACTTCGGGTAAGTGTTAGTGTTAGGTTTAGGGGTAGGGTTAGGGAATGGGGACAGGTTAGGGTACAGGTTAGAGTACCACAATGCTTTGGGGT